>NC_073692.1:415812389-415917781 GCF_029784155.1 Uranotaenia lowii
CCCAAATTTCTCGATTTTGTTTAAATGTCTCAAATTTCTCAAATTTTTTAAAATTTTCATGTTTCTCAAATTTCTCAAAATTCTCAAATTTCTCAGAATTCTTAAATTTCTCATGTTTCTCAAATTTCTCAAATTTCCCAAATTTCTCAAAATTCTCATGTTTCTGAAAATTCTCAAATTTCTCAAATTTTTAAAATTTTCTTAAATTTCTAAAATTTCTAAACTTTCTAAAATTTTCTAAAATTTCTAAAATTTCACAAATTTCTAAAAATTTTCAAATTTTTAAAATTTCTAAAATATCTAAAATTTCTCAAATTTCTAAAATTTCTAAAAATTTCTCAAATTTCTAAAATTTTTAAAATTTCTCAAATTTCTAAAATTTCTAAAATTTCTCAATTTCTAAAATTTTTAAAATTTCATAAATTTCTAAAATTTCTTAAATTTCTATAATTCTAAAATTTCTAAAATTTCTAAAATTTTCAAATTGCTCAAATTTCTAAAATTTTTCAAATTTTTCAAGTTTTTAAAATTTTTTTAATTTCTCAAATTTCTTAAATCTAAAATATCTCAAAAATCTCAAATTTTCTCAAACTTTGATAAATTTCTCGAAATTACAAATTTTTAAAATATCTTAAATTTCTCGAATTTTTCAAATTTCTCAAATTTTTCAATTTTTTGGAATTTCTCAAATTTCTCAAACTGGTCATATTTCTCCAATTTGTCAAATTTCTCACATTTATCAAATTTTTTCAAATTTCTCCTATTTCTCAAGTTTTCAAATTTCTCAAATTTTTCAAATTTCTTCTTTTTAAAATTTTTTAAATTTCTTAAATTTCTCAAATTTCTCACTTCTCTCAAATTTTCCTCCGTTCTCACTTTTCTAAAAATTTCTCAAAATTTTCAAATATCTCAAATTTCTCAAATTTTTTAAATTTCTGAAATTTCTCATATTTTTCAATTTTCTCAACTTTCTCAAATTTTTCAAATTGCTCGAGTTTTTCAAATTTTTTAAATATCTCAAATTTCCAATTCCTTAATATTTTTATATTTTAAAAAATTTTCGAATTTAAAATTTTTTATAAATGTTTAAAACTTTTCAAATTTTTCATTATTTTCATTTATTTTTTATTTTTTTGTAATTTTTATGATTTTTCAAATTTTTTCAAATATTTTTAATTTTAATAATTTTAAAATTTTTAAAAACTTTAAAATATTTCAAATTTTACAATTATTCAAATTATTCAAAATTTTCAAATTTATCAAATTTATTAAAGATTTAAAGTTTTTCTCATTTTTACAAATTTTTCAGACTTTTGAAATTTTTTCAAATTTTTTAAGTGTTTAATTTTTTTTTAAATTTTTCAAATTCAATTTAATCAAATTTTTCATATTTTGTTATTTATCAATTTTAAAAAATTATCAATTTCTTTAATGTTTTCAAATTTTCTTGAATTTAAAAAAAAATCTATTCTTTCTTTTTTTTCAATTTTTTTTAAATTTTCAAGTTTTATCATTTTTCATTAAGGTTTATGTTTTGCAATTTTCTCTTGTTAAGAAACTATACATTTTTTGCAAATTTCAATTTTCCATATTTTTAAAAAATTTTAAATCTTTTAAAATTTTTAAATTTTTTCAAATTTTCCAAATTTAACAAACTGCTTTAACTTAGCAAAGTACTCAAAAATTTCAAATTCTTCAAATTTTGCCTAATTCTTCAATTTTTTTTATTTTTGCGAATTTCTGTTTTTCTCAAAACCCCTTTTCTTTCTCAAATTTCCTGATTCAAACATTTTAAAATTTTTATTTTAAATATGAAAATTGTTCAATTGTGTTTTTATTAATTAAGGTTTGAATTTCTGGATGTAATAAATTTATGCTATCATGAACTTATTTCATGTTTTCAAACGTTCTTTTCTTAAGGATCTCAATACTCAAAATTTTATTTTTAAATTATTTAGTAAAGAGTTTTTCTTAGAATTCCTTTATGCTGTTTTCGAAAGGTTTCAAAATCCTTACCTTTCCATTTTTGAAAGTTTTTGTAGCTGTTGTAAATTCAGAAAAAAATCTAATCCTAATTGCTCGTCACAATGTTTTAATGATTCATCAATGAAAGCTTGTTTTCCTCATGGTTGAGATTGATTGAGGTGATTGACAACCTTATCTGAAATTATACTTTGAAATCACATCAAATCGCAACCAATCGATAGGTTCACATCGCTCCAATTTCATTAAGTATTTTCTCTATCGAGGGAGCTTTACATCTCTACACCAGCTCTTACAATCATTTTATGTTTACTGACATCCGTTTCTGCAAATTTCCCGATTGCATGCCATCATCCACTCAATTTGAGCTTTACAGTTGAGTTCCTACAAAATTGTGAAACGGAATCGACGAAACCTGCGCACAACAGTTATGAGAACTCAAAAAATATTCGTTAAACGATATAAAAACCTCTTTCATCGAACAGCTCACCTTGCTCAAACCATAAAATTCGAGAATCAAAATAATGGTCGGAAATCTTTGCCAGTTTTTTTTTGCAGACTTGTGTCCTTCTGCAACGAACCCAACAAGTGGTTTAAAGGGCACAACAAAAAAAAAAAGTCGATTCAGAAATGATGATTACGATGACGGCGCTTATGAAGGTTTGTTGCTTTTGTGATGATGATGAGTTTTATGTTGAGGATGATGATGATGTCGCTAAACGAAGTCAATGATAAACCATGCAAAAAAAGGGTTATGAAGGGTGACAACATTCTCAATTACGGGTTTTTTTTTTTGCTTCTTGAAAAGCAACGTCTCATCAGGGTGTTTGGCACGGAGGAAATAAAGTTATTATCGCTGCTCCGCGTAATTGTTATCAGCTGCTCAACTGAATAACTACGAGGGGGATGATTAGAGTTTAGCGGTTTAGTCATTTAAGCGGGATTATCCATCGTGTCGTCGCGAACATCGAAGGGTTGATTTTTTGTAATTATTCGTTTATCATGTAAATCGATTTAATTGTGTTGTTCCAATGGATATTCTTACACGATTTTGTTGAAAACTGTATGATTGAACTTCTGACCAAAATTAAAACATAAATTTTATCTTTACAAAAACATTTGAAATTTAAGGAAAGTTCATTGCAAACCACAAACCTATCAATGCAAAGTTTCAACATCAGCTATCATAGATTCAGAGATTTCTACGGGTTTTTTCGTCGATTCAGTGAATTTAAGAGAACCTTCGAGCTGATAAAACATCGGTTCCATCTACAAATTATGAATCCAAGGACCTGATTTAATGCTCAAAATTTCTTATTATGATCAACATCACACAAACTCATTTCGGATTCAGGTTTTTAGATGAAAGGAACCCAACAATTTATACGAAGATCTGAATTGAATGTTAATTGTTTAATAAAATTAATTGTAGAAAACATTTCTGAGTATTGTAGGGCTTGTGATATCGTTCGGTTGGCAAGGCAGTAAGCCTCCTGAGCCGATGTCTCGGAGTTCAAGCCCAAGAACTCAGTTGTATCGGATAAGTTTTCCAACAACTATCTGCCAAATGCATCGTTAATATAAAGTTACAAATGACCCAAAGATGTTAAAACGACATTATCGAATTAAAAAAAAAACAACAATTAAGTAAACAAAAGTATATGGCTTTTGGAAAAAAGAAGGTTTTTAGTCTTACACTAAACTAAATAGGGTGGAGGCGCCTAGGTCAATGGCTTAAAGAAGCTGTTTTCATTATATAAATAGATTTCCCTTTTATCTTGATTCAATCACTGATTTTTGGTGATTAAACTATTTCGCTTATATTGTTTAATGAAACTCTGCGGGAAACAGATCAATCCTGATTTCTTAAATTGTCCTGATTTGTTCTTATTTTAGAAAAATGGTCTTTAAATGTACTGAATTCTCCTGGTTTTCAAAAATATCCAAATTGTTATTCAATTTATAGTTAAATTATCAGAATATCGAAAAAAAATTGTAGTAAATAATAATACTGTTCGATTCAAATGACATTTCAATGGTGTTTTTTTTTCCATATAAACTAACATTCTGATCGCCTCAGTGCATAAATTAAGGCGTCTACAGTATCGATATTTCGCTTTTATTTATGCAATTTAAGCAGAACTATTGGTGTCCTGAAAAATCACGATTTTTTTTTCATGGTGTCCTGATTTTTGACAAAGTCACCTGGCATTCCTGGTAGAATGATACCGAAATTGTTTCAATTTACTCCACCCTATTTAGGGATAAATATAATATTTTCCGGTTGCGGTTCATGCGATTGATATTAACTCACTTCGCACGGATCAACCGCTTAGGATAACAGAAAACGATCTTTTGTGTAACCAACCGCAATAAGCCTTGAAACTAGGATAGGTATATTGTTAATAGGTCTCATTCCATATAAACTGCATCTAAGGAACCTCTGTTTCGCCTTTATTTATGCAATTTAAGCAGAATAAGTGGTGTCCTGAAAAAACCCTGTTTTTTTTCTTCACGGTGTCCGGATTTTTGACAAAACCACCTGGCATCCCTGCTAAATAATGCATCTGCAGGCAGCACAGTATCATACCTTTCATTAAATTCTACCGAAATCGTCTCATATTATTCCACTCTCTTCAGGGATACATTCCAAATTTTGCGGTCGGATTCATGCAAATAGTATCAACTAACTTCACACGGATCAATCGCGCAGGACAACCGCAAACGTTTTTATAAGATCTAAGTCGTAATAATATGGTCTTGCCATTAAACTACAGGGTGACAAAAAAGTCCGGTCACACAGAAAAATCTTAATATTTCAAAGAATAAGAAGAATATCAGAATCTGACTTCCATAGCTTTATTCAGTAACTCATCAAGATACTTCACAGACGATATCTCGGAATTACACCACCTTTCTCTGATCGAACCAGCTTCAGACGTCTCGGAAAGTCGTCGCAAGCGGCGCGCACGTCCGGTCTCGTATAATCTTTTTCAACCTTGGAGTTCTTACAGACCTTGGTCGTCCAGATCGTGTCTTGTCCTCGGTGCCTCTGGTCTCTAAGTATCGATTTATGGACTTTTCGGTTGATTACGAGCGGTTTTAGGTGTTTGAATATGTTGAATATGTGTCCGGGTTTGTACCCTCTCACATATTCAGCAATAACAGCTGCTCTCAACTCTGCCACTCACAACTTAATGTATGTATGTATGTATTTCTACCACCCAGGTAGCAAGGCACAGCCGGTAGCAGCGAGCAACTCTTGCTCTGTAATTTGTTCCAGACTCATCCGATTGATAAGTTCAAATGCCTTTGAATGGACTGTTCCAAAGGAGAAGAGATATAAACAGAAGCGCTTATAGCTCTAGATGGGAAAAGGATTGAGTTGTCTCCATCGAAAGAACATAATAAACTTATCTAACATTTGAGTCGACCATTACAATGCAGAGCGCTCAGCTGGGTGGGGAGACGAGCCCGTCCTCAATTCACGATTCAGTGCTGGTGAGGTAGCCCAATGCTCTCCTCAAAAATCGCTTCAATCGGATGCCCGGATGGAACCCTCCAAACCCCGAAATTTTTATGTTTACATTATATCAATGTTGTACAGTTTAATAATCAAGTTACCTTTTTAACCTCCTGAAAATAAAATATAAATTGAGTTTATATATAGGTAAATAAAAACTGCAATCACTTCCCAAGTGTTTCTGCATCCTATATTCACGCTCGATTGATCATTACAACACATTTCCACACTCACATTCAGCGTTTAAGATCATTCATCTTAAATGTGCAGTACATCTACACTAGCTTGATTTCGATTTGTAAAAAAAAAATTGTAAGTGCCACATTTGCTCCATGATATCTTCTTCAATTTCTCTCAAACATTTACAAACATTCATATCTTTTAGTATATTCTACAATGAATGCCTTAATCGCCTGAAATTTAATCTACGGTTATGGTCAAAATCTAAAAGAAAAGATCTAAGCTCTTTTACGTTCTCAAATATGAAATCTCCTACGATTTTTCCGACTATCCAAAATAATAAAAGCAATTTATTTATTTTTACTGTTATGGGATCTAGTGATGATAAAACTATTGCTAGAAGAGCTTTTTCTGTAGGGCAAAAATAATTCAAACAATTTTAGACTTATAGTAATGCTCGTGTACCTACGTGGAAGAGATGAATGACTTACTCGTTCAAATCAGCCTCTTCTCTACTCTCTCACACTCATTCACACTTTTGCAGTCAAATCTGCATTATTTTTTTTTTTAAACTGTCGGAAACGCTTAGGCTGATGTCATGCTGAGGCGACAAGCATCGCTTTGCGTTCTACATTCCAATAAGAAGCAATGCAACGCATTGGTATGTCATGCTGGCGCGCCATGTCGCTTTGAAGTTCACTACAAATTATCACTTCTCTACATATGATAATACTTGGAATCGTCTCCTTTCTTTCGGGAACCATTAAAAACTCATCAGATCACGACCCGGATTGCAAGAATTCCGAAATTTGAACCGACAAAATTCCTTGTTTTTTTGCCGCAACTAAGAATTCTTGAAAATTTCTCGCCGATTAAGATATTTTATAGTTTATTATCACAAGTTCGAACGTATCTTTGAACTATTGTGCTTAAAACCCCGAATCACTGCTTCAAACCGAGAAAAAACAATATTCCCATTGGATTTCCTACTTGTCGCGCTACAAAACACCCTGGCGTCAGCTTAGTCGCGCTTTCCAATGCGCTCGGCATGACAGGTCTGCGCTTTTTCCATGGAGAATAAATGAGAGCAGGTATGTCGCGTGAACGTGTTGCGCTGCTCGTCGCCTCAGCATGACATCATCCTTAGAAATCCTCACAACCACTAAGGGAACTCTACTTTCTCCACCGATGCTCTTCGTTGTTATGTGCCATCAAACGAGGCGTCCACATACACACTCAACTGCAAACCTACTAGCTCGTCCTTCTATTCGCGTGCGCCAAAAACAAATAACCTACGCCTGCTACGATCACACTGTTCTGCTTTTCTGAACTACCTTTATCTCACATGAATCTTTTATCACTAAAAAACTGACAAGTTACATTAAATTTAACAAATCAAAACGGCACGAAACAAAATATGACTTTACAGTGCAAAAAAAAAAAAAAAAAAAAGTTTTCTTAATCGAAATTTAGATCGTATAATGCCCCTGACCCTATGCTGCATTCGATTTACATTTCTCGGTAGTGTACCTGCCCACCATCTGAATGCCCTCGTCATTAACACAGTCATCACTCGTATCAAATTTCATGCTGCTTGTGACAAACTTCTTATCACTACACATAACTTTGAAGCACCCATTCCATCTAACGGCAGTTTTCCAGCTATATCATCATTACGAAGCAAATGACTGAAGCAACTCTGCCCATTTCGGCCCCCTGCTACCGACACTGCAATAGCAAACTCTACGGAGATCACATCACTCTCTCCCAAGCTTTCTTGTGAAGAAACACCAAAACACCATAAACGATTTCCAAAGCCCGCCCGAAGAGTAGGCTGTGTACATATTCAAACTTTACATCGCCATCTCACTAAACCACTGCCACCACCTCATAGGCATGAATGAGTAATTTCTCTCTATTTACCGCCCACCCTCATATCACTTGATCTAGGAACACCACAGATAAATTCCTCTCTTGTTCGTCGGCGACTCTTCTGTGTATTTGTATGGGTCTACTGGCGTCCCCTCCCCTCACATATGTGAACCCATAGGCAACACTACGCTTACACAACCACCAACCAATGCCTTTCATGAATGAATCACAGTGTTGCTTTTACTTCCTGACAAAATCATAGATTTTCTCTTGACACGTTAAACCCTCCGGCAACCCAATAACCCAGCACATTATTTTCCACAGCTTTCATGACATGCATTTCCGGTCTTCTTCTTGCAGCATCATGTACGCGACGAAACAAAACACGTCTATGCATTCGCTGAATAGGTGTTTGTACACTTCCAATTTCACCCCGAACACTCGCACACATATATGGAGAACAAGGCGCTTAGCGCACAGATGAAAACCATGCCTAGTATAATTATTTTTACAAGAGCCGACGCCATTACTTCGAATCAATTTTACAATAATCCTTGGCTTTTCAGCCAGATTTTCACGATAAACTCTGTTCGTTTAACATCTTCTCCTGCCAATGACACCAATTTCGGAACTATTTTACTCATTTTGATCAACTTTCGACACAACTTAAACATAAACCGCGGAGCGTAACAAAAAGAGAACCGAACCGCACGGAGGTACACGAGGAATTCACTCTGCCACTCACAACTTAATGTACACAAACTACACAGAAACGATACTCTGCCACTGTGGGCAGCAAAGTTAGCCCTTTCATTTGACATATAGATGGCACCAGAGAGATGCAACGTATAGGCTACAGGCGACCCCAAAAAAAAAAAGTGTGACAGGACTTTTTTGTCACCCTGTAGTAAGAAAATCTAAAGGTAGCTTTATTGACTTTATTGTTTCTGTGTACTATTGCTTGGCTAATTTTTACCAACACACTTCCCGGCGGACTGGATTGCCATGTAATATTATTTGTCTGTAAAAAAAGATATTTGAACATACGTCCTGACATTTTTCAAGACAAATTAAGCACACATTTACACCAAAATCAAATATATTTAGAAAACATCAACATTTTAAATTTTTTTCCATAATGAGACTGAATAGTTAGAGATTTGGGCAATGGAAAAATCACACATACGTTTAGTCAACATTTGTATTATTAATCATATGGCACCCCTGGCGAGGGAAACAAAGCAACGCTACGTTGATGTGCGGAATATGCAGTAGACTGGTTTAGCTCATATATTCGAGTTTTTTTTCGAGCGGTGCAAACTTTCGCAACAAAAAGTTTTTTCAAGGACATTTCCGATTCGTTAATCTTACATAAAGTAAGTTGTTGTATAAAGTTGCAAAAAAATCAGCCCAATGCTAGTTTTTTAGTTAGAATATTTGTGACTACCTACAGCAATTCAATCAAAATCTGTTTTCAGACTTTTTTTTTAAACTCAATTTGCTGAAAATTATTAAAGAGTTTAAAAAAAATTAAGCAAACAAGTGTCAAGTATGTTGTCTCCTTCTATAGGAGGAATCAGCGTAAATGCAAGGAAAATTCGTAGTATTTTGAAAAAAAAAATAGTAAACAAAAATCATATTATCATACATTTACCGCAATCATTTTTATCGAAAGATAAATTGAAATCAAAATCAGAGACACAAGAATTCAAACTTTAAAACAGTTATGATCAATTAACCCTTTTTTCGTTTTTACCTTTAACGGAAATTTATTGGATTGTTTTCTCATGCCTTGTAAACATTCTATAGAACTCGAAGATTTCTGTTCAGAATTTGGAATTTTCTTATCCAGAGAATCTGGAAACGTATTTATTTTAGTTTTCAAGAAACTCTCAGTGATCTCTCACAAAGTTAAATAAGTGTTTTGTCGTATGTAAGATATTGCAGTTTTAATGAATGAAGCTCAAAGAGTCAAATTTTTCATTCACTCAAAGAATCGCTGTCTCTCTCTCGTGATTAGAATATTTGAGAATCGTTTAATGTTGTCACATAAGAAATCAAAATATAGTCAAATTCTAAAATATAAAATTTTGAAATTCAATATCATTCAGTGTCCGGCATTAAAGCGCTAATCGCTAATTGTCTACTCCGTTTTTGTTCAATAATTATCGTTTTCATTTATTTTTTCACCAAACGTTTGTACTAACGGGTAGACAAACTCCACCACAAGAAATCAGTCAAGGAAGAATGCTGATATATGCTTTTTTCTAGTGTCTGGTCTTAAATCGCTAATCGCTAATTAGTCCGCTACTTTTTTGTTGACAAATTTATTTGCTTACGGGATTTCTGTTGAAATAACGGATAAACAAACTCCACTAGGTGCAATTTTTCATGCAGGAATGCTGATAAATGTTATTTTCTGCAAGGTGATGGAGTTTTTTTAGCCGTAATTTCTACAAAAATAAAGTTAAAAACAAAATATACAAACAAAAATGTAGCAAACTAACTAGCGAATAGCGTTTTAATGCCGACCTCTGAATATCATTGTAATGAAACATTAAAAAAGTGTAAATTTGAAGATGTCTGTGTATGCATTCCGATTTATATAGGATTGTGTACGGTACGGTTTAGTGAACCTGCATACAAGAGAAGCTACAACTGATTCCTCTTAAAATAAAATAATTAGCCACATCGCCGGAAGCTTAGACAAAAAAATCCTCAGTACTGTTTTCTGGGTCAATGTTCAAGCTCTTAAGTGAACGCTCAGTCGATCCAACAGAACAACAATGAATTTGATACCCGGTGGATCGCAATAAACAGTTGTTCGTTGCTTATGTTTTTTGTAGTCATGGGCTTTCAAGGCCCGCAGCTAGCCCCACTATCTCGCTGGAGGACTGTCGTGATGTTGCTGTTTGTAAAACATTGGGTTTTCACTCAACGGGAAATCTCCGATTGCCAGATTGCTTCCGACAGAAACCGACTGGATGCTTGCTGTTGACCGAAAACCTAACTTTTCCGAACGGTGATGCTCTGATGACTGAGGACGAGGAAGTTGTGTGTGTGGGACGAAGGCAGACCTAAATAGAGATGTTCGCCGTTCTATGACGTGACGGGGGGTGAGCAAATGTTAACGCTGATAAACTAACAGAAGTTTAAGTACTATAATTTATCCGTTCCTCACATTCCCCTTCTTCTCTATAGAAAAACCGAAAAAAAAAAATCTGGACTTCACTAGTTCACGACTTATTTCCCGCGAGCTTTGATTACTGCGATAAACTGAATTTTGTTGCCGAATCTTTTCATTTAATGCTTCCTTTTTTTCTTTATAACAGGCAAAACAAAATATTTCTCCAGTTATTAAATTTAGCTCTGATCCCCAGTGAATCTTAGTTGTGTACAATTGAACATAATCTAAAACGATTAACACTTTTTGAAATTGAAACGGCTGCTTACATCTTATTTTCTCTAATTATGATGTAATGGAAGTACCTATGGAAAACACATAGTTTTGTCGACTGGCTCTGAATTACTTTGATCCCGCTGAACACTGTCCCGATTGAATTTTACCAAAACATTTGATACCCACTATTGAACAAACCTATTATTATCTAAATCGATTGAATTTTATTTACCGTGAACATGTACACATTATACACGCTTCCATTTTCATACTTAAAAACTCATAAACAAATCCTCATAGTTTTCTTCTTTTGACCTGTCGCGTTTTCCTTTCTCACTTAATTTTTTTCTTGGGATTTTCATCCTTAGGGATGATTCATCCCGACTCTCTCACCTTATATTTTATGGTTTGTCTACATCTTTAACAACGCAAAAAGGGTTTACAAACCCTTCATTTCAGCATTATTGCCTGTTAACTATGGCGAACGACGTAATTCTTAAATCATTATATTCATTCCTGGTAAACATACTTTCTTGATTGTTCATTTGATTTTAGTTCCAATCATCATTTTAAAAAAAACTTTTCAACACAATTTCAAGTTTGTTTTGATATCCTATCTTTGTTTGCTGGCCAAACTTAAGATCCAACGGAGTACCGTGTACGTTAGGAGAATATGAAACCCAAAAGTTTGATTTAAGCTTTTTTTAGTGCAACTAATGTAAACAAAACATTATCTTTCGCTCATTTTAGTATCGGCCAATCTCAGTTTAAACTACAGAATTTTACCACTTCGCCTGATCAAACGAAGCAACCTGACTCCGGAACAATCTAGGTAACATCAGCAATCAAAAAGATAAAGTCTCCTGCTTGTACACCCATCGAAGCAAACACCCAAAACCACTATGTCGCCGAACGGAACAGCAATCCGGCAACGAGCATCAGATTGCGTTTTGGCTGAATGTACCTCTTCGGCAGGGGCTCCAGGACCACTCCACTCGGTCAACCTGTTCTGCACACCCACCTCTGGAAAACGGAAAATCCCAAAGTTTCACGCGGCTGGTAGCTTGAAAGATGTAGCGGCACAACTAGAAAACATGGAAACTTTGATGGTTAGGTTTTTTGACGGCCCGCTTTCCGAACTGCAGCCAGGTCTGGAAAAAAGACGACATTCTGTCGACGAGCCTGTTCTGTCAGATGATGACCGATTTTTTCCAAATTGGAGCGTTCAATTCTGCTTTTAAACATGCACCTACAGGGCAGGGCCGGCTCGTGATCAGACTTATGATTGCTAGACTGGGTACCACTCCCCACGGAGACTCATTCCGGAAAAGTGAGATACGCGGACGGATGTGTGCTTTGTGAGTCGAGAGAGATCTGTTTTACAATCGAATCTGTTTAACGTTTTGAACCAGCTCAGTAAGCAATTATGCAAGTAAACTTTCCATGATGAACTTTCCAGGCTTCAACAGCTAATTTTTTTCTATCACGCTTTATGCAGTTAGGTTTGCATTTTAACTTTTTCTCGAGCCCCACTGAATTACATGTAGGTCAAGTCGATGACGATCGTTTTTGGATTATGTACTTATTTCATGTTACTTCAACAGTAATCTCCCGACGATAATTTTTAATAGAAACGGATACATCATCTTTCGCGCGTTAAAGCTAGTTTTGCTACCCTCGTTCTAAGGCAAACGGGCACTATTATTTTTTTTTTTTTTTTATATTAATTTTGTCACTAGACTATATTTAACGATAACATATCTTTTTTGTTCAGCTATAGACAATATTAATAAGACGAAGCTAGCCATGTTTTTCTATAACATGTTTCTGTCCAATTCTTGTAGGGCTACGCCCGTGTGTTACCATAATTATGAAATATCTTTTACTAATCTAAACTTTGAAAATCGAAAAGGAGGCATTCTGAATTTGTGCTGTATTGTTTTTTTTTTCTTTCAGTGAGTGTTAGTCTCTAATAGAAAGTTTCGTTCAGAGTTTCTAGATTAAGAATCAACTTGCATTCATTACTTGTTTCTATTAGCGAAAAGCGATAAAAATTCGATGTGCTTGTAACAGTAACGAGTTAAATATAAAACTACTTGACCATCTACTGGCTCGCTGCTTGCTTTGCTTAGTAAATAGCAGCCACGGTACGTAAACCTTTTTTTTTTCTCTTGGTAGCATTACTGCCCTTACCTTACCATAAACACCTTAAATACATTACTATCCGCTATCCCTACCTTAAACACGTAGGGTGACAGTAGAACATTATTTAATTATGCTCATTTTCTTACTAATTGTTACGTTGCGCTCTGTGCAACTTTGAAAGTCTTTTTAGATTGTCCCAGATTTTCCGATTTATGTTTTCCGAAATGCTCTTTCTGAGTATCTTACTCATTCGCCTCATACTAACTGCACATAGAATTTTAGCAGTACTGGAAAAACTTACCGCTTACTGAACTGACTACCACTTGACCTCTAGTTCTAACCAATTTGTCTCTTCAGTACTGAGACGCATCTTCTACTGGCAGTTGTCGCCTTAAAACAAAACCAATTATCTCAAGCAAGTTGAAGGTAAAGTTTTCGTTCTAAACTGGATTTATCGTTCTGTACAGGCTATCATCGCCTAAACTTGACTTATTATCCTTGACTGGCGACCACCGCCTAAACTTGACATCTTACACTCGACTGGCGACCACCCCTTGAACTGGACATCTTGTCCTCGACTGGAGATCTTCGCCTAAACTGGACACCGTGTCCTCTACTGGCGATTATCGCCTGAATTGGACATCTTGTCCTCAACTGGCGATCATCGCCGAAACTGGACATCATGTCCCCAACTGGCGATTATCGCCTAAACTGGACTTATTGTCCTTGACTGGCGACCAACGCCTAAACTGGACATCTTGTCCTCAACTGGCGATCATCGCCTAAACTGGACATCATGTCCCCAACTGGCGATTATCGCCTAAACTGGACTTATTGTCCTTGACTGGCGACCAACGCCTAAACTGGACATCTTGTCCTCAACTGGCGATCATCGCCTAAACTGGACATCATGTCCCCAACTGGCGATCATCGCCTAAACTGGACATCATGTCCTCAACTGGCGATCATCGCCTAAACTGGACATCATGTCCTCAACTGGCGATTATCGCCTAAACTGGACTGATTGTCCTTGACTGGCGATCATCGCCTGAACTGGACATCTTGTCCTTAACGAATCTTAGTTAGTGTACAACTTCAAGGAAATACTCACCACATGAAAGCGCAAACTAGCTATATTCGACCGGATACAAACCAACCTTGAGCTCCGTCTATTCGCACCTCCAACGAATGTGCTGGTAACGCTAACAACAAACCATCTTTTTTTTCACAACATCCAATCGTACAATCGCCACTATCCACAGGAATCGGTAAAGTCAAAAATATAACTTGAGGCTTCACATAACACCGGGGTTTGAACGATGTATTTTTTTTTAACACTTCCGTGACTCCGATCGCCATTTTGAATTTCTTCTGGCAACCGGAGATTTCCTTAAAATTATAGAGAATTGATTGGATTATTGATTTGGTGCCTCCTGGCAGGATCGCCATTGTAAAACATTGGGTTTTCACTCAACGGGAAATCTCCGATTGCCAGATTGCTTCCGACAGAAACCGACTGGATGCTTGCTGTTGACCGAAAACCTAACTTTTCCGAACGGTGATGCTCTGATGACTGAGGACGAGGAAGTTGTGTGTGTGGGACGAAGGCAGACCTAAATAGAGATGTTCGCCGTTCTATGACGTGACGGGGGGTGAGCAAATGTTAACGCTGATAAACTAACAGAAGTTTAAGTACTATAATTTATCCGTTCCTCACACTGTTTTAGGTCCCGAACACCACCAGAACGTTGTTGCACTCCGCACGCCGCCCCTGACATAGAGAACAGACGCGTACGATGCCCTCTAACTCAATCTGCCTGCGACCAAAGCATCCACCGGGGTTGGGTACCCGATCTTCGCCCCCAGCTAACACCACAAACTATCATATCACAAAATTTTACGCTTTCTTAAGTCTGTGTAGCCTGAAATACAGTAATTCTACGAAAATCGGACTTTTTGGACTTTTAACATTCAAACTGCAATATCTCAGAAATGTGGGTTATAGTTAACGTATTTTATTTTTGTGATTCTTAGGTCCAAAGCTTTAAGTTTTGGTTTAATTTGAAATTTGAATTCGATGTCGTTTCATGAGGTTTAAGAAATGTTGAAGCTTAAAATGTAAACTTGTCTGCTTAACATTATTTTCCAAACAAATGTCTTATTCAAATTAAGGAATGTCATCTCTAATAATAAACCAAAATGTTCCTCCGTGGCCAATATATTCCCTCCTGGCCGAAAACTAAGCTGGTCCTCGGTCCTTCGAATATCCAGTGGACTGTAGGCTGGAATGAATACCCAATTTGACCTCCTTGGTCGTTCCTTCGATTGCAGGTTTTTCCGGGTAAGTTTTCCGACCGACTTTGGCAAGCAAAAATAACACACGAAAACTCATTTATTCCGAGTATTAATTAACGTTAGGTATAATTAACTATTCTAAGTTTACAGCTAATTTAATAAGCATATTGCCATCGATCTACTCGCCTTGAGGCCCAACTAAAATCTGATCTTTTAAAACAATTTTTTGCGCCTCTTTTGAAGACTATGATAATTTAGAATCCGGGCAGTTACAAACGTGTGTATTTTAAAAACCATTCATTTGATCGAAAAACTTTCTATGAAGTAAATGAAGGGTTAAATATAAAATTTAATGTAAAAATATAAAAAAAACTATCAATTATTTCAAGAAATATTCTAACTTTTTCATAAAATCTCTTTTTTATCTTTGCACACTTTTTTCAGTCATGTATTGATCTATTACAGGGGTTTTCAGATCGTGCTCCGCGAAGCTTTTGAAAGTGCTCCGCGACGTACACAACGAAAATGATAAACCAACTTTGAAAAACTCTGATATTTTTTATCGTTCCATTTTTATCGAAACATGAGAAATAAATACACGGATCATATGGTACGAACGAATAAATTTTGGATGTTGGCAAAAAATGGTGGATTTTCGAAATGCACTGCTTTGATGGAACATCGCTGTGTTGCAGGACTGAGTGTGCAAAACACTCAATGAAAAGGCTGTTCTTGCGCCCCGTAAGTATTTGGCGAGCTACCGATTGGAAAAACTGGAGAAGCGCATACTATTGCTGAAAACTTAATCAAACCTTGTATTCAAGAAGTCGTCCGTATCATGGTTGATAATAAAACAGTGGAATTGGTAAATTCGATTCCCATGTCTGACAACAATGGCAATTCTCGGCGAATTTTTGACATGGCCGAATATGTTGAAAGCGATTGAGAACTTCAAAATTCAACATGCAACTTGACGAATCCACAGATGTAGCAAAACTAACAATTCTGATGAAATTTGTTCGCTATCAAGGTTCTGAATGTTTCGAAGAAGATTTGTTCCTTTGCAAACCGTTGCCAACTCTCACGACTGGGGCGTCAAATTTTTGAATAATTGAAGATAATGTTACGGACAACAATATTCCATGGGGAAATTGCATTGATGTATGTATGTATGGACGGAGTGAAACCCGATCAGAAGAGAAAAACTAAATTATATCAAGATGAGATATTTTGATATTAAATTTTTTTCTATCTGGATAAGTTATAATTTAGTACTCGTAGGATGTTAAAATATCTCAAATTATATCAAAAAATCTATACGATCATAGCTGAATTATATCAGTTTTTGATATGCTCCTATCAAGATTATATCTCGTTCAGATAGCATAGTTTGATATTGGACAGAACAAATCATATCAAAATTATAACTTATCAAGATATTAGTGCTTCGAAAAAATTTTCTAATGGAAGGTCAATAAACCACATTATTTGATAAACCCGATCAGGAGGGGAAAACAAAATTATATCAAGATGAGATATTTTGATACTAATTTATTTTCTATCTAAATGAGTTATTATTCAGTACTCGTAGGATGTTAAAATATCTCAAATTATATCAGAAAATTTTTGCGATCATAGCTAAATTATATCAGTTTTTGATATGCTCCGATCAAGATTATATCTCGTTCAGGTAGCATATTTTGATATTAGGCAGAACAAAACCTATCAGAATTATAACTTATCTAGATATGCATGCTTCGAGAAAGCTTTCTAGTGGAATGTCAAAAACGAACATTATTTGCTAAAACCATGTTCCATTTATGGTTTCCTAAAATTTGAATTCTATTTCAAGAATTCGTTGAGCGAAATTTATTAAAGTACGGTTTGGGCCATTGACTTCGATGTCCGTGTTTCAGAAAAAGTTGTTCGTATATCAAAATAAGATATAATCATTTTATTTAAGGACAATCCGAAAAAAAAATCTTTATCATTGAAAATGTGCTCAACCACATTCAAGTCTGTCAATCAGAATAAGATATAATTCATATTGGAGAAACTTAAAATCAAAAATTTTGAGTACTTAATTATAACTGAATCAGATGTAAATATCTTGGTGAGATACGTTTGAGTTATTATTTTGATATGCTCTCCTGATCGGGAAACCATGCCCCATTTTTGGTTTCCCAAAAATTTGATTCAATTTTATGAATCTGTTGAGCGAAACTCGTTAATGTAAGGTTTGAGCCGTTGACTTCGATGTCCGTGTTTCAGAAAAAGTTGAAAGTATATCAAAATAAGATATAATCATTTTATTTTAGCACAATCCGAAAAAAATCTTGATCAATGAACATGAGCTCAACCCCATTCAAGTTTGTCAATCAGAATAAGATATAATTCAGATTGGAGAAACTTAAAATCGAAAATTTGGAGTACTTAATTATAACTGAATCATATGTAAATATCTTGGTGAGATACGTTTGAGTTATTATTTTGATATGCTCTCCTGATCGGGAAGCTATAGTTGGAAATACTGCTGGAGATGTTGGAGAAGATCAAAGAAAGACCAAAAGTTGCGGTAGTAGTCATTACATCCTTCATCGACATGCACTCGCTATGAAGAAAATATCATCATCTTTGAAGGAAGTCTTGGACAAGTCTCTCGCATAAAAATAATCAACTTCATTAAGGCTCGACCGAAAAATTCAGGATTATTCTAAGCGTTGTGCGAAGAGATGGTTAGCCAACATTCCACGCTACTACTTCATACCGAAGATCGCTGGTTATCTCGTAGAAAAACGTTGTTTCGCCTTTTTGCATTAAGATCGACTTCAGTCTTTCAATGCAAGGTAAAGGAATAACAATCTTCGATTAAAACGGCAAAATGAAAAATCAAATTTTGGACAAAAACGCTAAAAAAGCGCAACCTAGACAGCTTTCCGAATTTAAGAAGCATTCAATCAGACATAACCTTGAAGTTATAATCCGAAAATTTCCAAGAATTATGACAATCACAGCACTTTTCGTTGATAAATTTATTTTTGTATTCCTTGGTGTAAACTTAAACTAACAGGTCCACATGTCTAATGAAGTCATTTGCAATTACAATTTCTATGTTTTGTCGCAGGATTTGTTGAACAGCTTCCAGCAAAATTCCCCGAAGAATAACATAAAAAAATACAAAGATCGAAGACTTTAAATGCGTGGAACAGCCTATTTTTATGTCAAAGAAACCAGAATCATTAACATCGCTAGAATATGAATGCTTGATAGATATGACATTGAATTCAAAACTTCAGGAATGATTCGTATCCAAAAAGTCGTTGGAGGAGTATTGGTGTCAACTAAAAAATAAATTTTTAATTTTGTCCGATAAAGCAAAACTTATTCTTCTGCTGTTTTCCACAACTCTATTGGAGTCTGGATTTTCCACATGTATCGCAACGAAGACAAAATAACGATCCCGACTAAACGCGGAGCCAGACGTTAGGCTAAAACTGACACAAATTTAACCAAACTTCTGTAACAAGTGAAAAATCGATGAAAGCGTATTTGTTCTATTGAAATCATTAATTTTTGATGACACATATTTTGTTAATAAAAACAAGACTATTGAAAAAGTAGCCATTCATTACTGATTTTATTGACTTCGGTGACAAGACACATTTATATTATTCTATAAATATTTAAACGATAAATATCTACTATCAAGTTTTCAAAACTCGGGTTTTTCATTCTTCCAAAAATGTAGGTGCTCCGCCAAAATTTTTGGTATTAAAAAGTGCTCCGCCGAGCAAATGATTTGAAAACCCCTGATCTATTATATTTACCACAGAAGCAAAATCTTTGCAAAATCATAATATTTTACACAAATTCACCTGGAAAAACCAATTGGAATCTGGTTCGAAACTTTTCATGAGTAGGCATCTCGAAGAATTTGACCTCTGAAATTCGGTTATAAACTTAAATTTTTTTTTGTCTATCAGAACACATATGTCACATTGCGTAAAAACTGGTTGCACAGATTGCGATCCATGGAACTGCTCATTATTAGTTATTTACTCGGTGTCCACTAGTCAGGCAACACTTTTTGCCAGCCGGAAACGGATTTACTGCATAGTTAAGTGGTCTACTTTTAGTTATTCTCAATAACCATAGTCTTTTTACCCATATTTGAGATCAAGCGTCCCACTCCGATGCTTGATTTGAACTTCGTGAGCATCCTTATACTTCTTAAAAATATGAGCCAAAAAAAAATAATAGAAAAAATCAACAGTTCATGAGTTTTCAAGTCTACAATGAAGAATTTTCGAGGTGATTGTGCAAACTTATTTTTACCATGTTTACCATCGTAAATATCTAACACACGTCTACTTAAAAATCTATCAAAAATAGGCAAGAAAGTCTTTTTTATAACCTACACAACGCTACTACTGCATATTCGAGCTCTTATAACGTAGCTATCACCGAAATAAAGTGCCCGGATACTAAATGATCATAGCCTTATCATAAGGAAAAATAGAACAAATAAGCGCTCTTATACCATTGTCGACGATTTTACAATTCAAAATTTCTTCTTCTTGGGTGGGTTCTAGAACCAAATTCCCCCAATTCCCCCCTCAAGTGTTGTTAATTTGATCGTCTGTTGATCGTGTGTTGATCGTCTCTCGCCTTCCTCCCCTCGGATGATGATCGTGTTCGGTCGCACTCCCGTTGAGGCGATTGGGATGATGATGATGAAATGATGATGATGATACTGTAGCCACTCTCAAGTCTCAAGGGATCCTTTGGTTCTCTCTTGGTTTGCCTCAGTTGTGGATCGCAGTTAAGTAATTTGGTGACGTCATGAGCCAGTGGCTCGCAACCACCGATTGCGTTCCGCAACAGTTGACAAGCCGGAATTAGCATTGATTCGAAACTTTGATGTTGATTTATTTGAGATCGTAAATGAGGCGCTTGGAATCAGAGGAGTGCAAGTGCCTAAATGATTGTTTCGAGAAAACACGCTTCATAGTTGTGAAGGTGCTCGATTTTTCATATATTTTTTGAATTCGAGCAGTTTTAATTCAATGAAAAATCTGTTCAAAAAAATTATAAAAAATCTGAGTTTTGCACCAGATGTACATTGAAACATGAAGAATCGTTAGGATTACTTAACTCAAAATGGATTATTTTGGCACTTGCATCCCTGTGATCCTGAGGACCTCAAATGTAAAATTGTAAAAAAGTAGTTTTAGAAATCAATTTCCTTATTTACCGTGCATTTTTGGTATTATCATTATTTCTAGCAAATTTGCATTGCGAACCCCCCCCCCCCCCTCCCCATGAACGAGTCCTTTGCACGGGCCTGGCAAACGATGATAAATCGTGGTCATCTTATGAGACCTACATATGTTTCTCAGGAAAAACGCAAATTAACGCATTCATAAAATGTTAATCTATCACAAATTGCAGATATGTATCATAAAAAGCACTTTTCTATGTTTCTAATGGACAGCCTGAATCAAGCAAAAAATATGATTTAGTAACAACTATGCATTATTTCTTCAAGTTCTCCAATCGACACTTTTTTCATAGGTAAAGAAGTCTGAACATTCAAACCCTTCTTCCACTAAACGGATAGCAATTTCCGTTGCCCGCTGAAGTGACTGAAGCAATTCGTCTGCCAAAACGATGTACTAAAACGAACCTAGACAGACACTCACTCGTTCTGTCCGAACAGCTCTTTTGTGGCGTGACTTGACCAGAACATAAACAGTGCACAGGCACGCCTTAGCTTTTGAGGGCTGGGAACTGGTCCAACCAAAATGTATTCCTCTTCAAGCGTTCTTACCTCGTTCCCTCCATCTAAACAGTCAACATCAGTCAACCGGCCAAGTGCCATCTCGTGAGGACGATTCCAAATACGTATAACACTCGGCGCTTAGTATTCTTCTTGTTTCTGTTTGTACATTTTTCTCTCGGTCACTCTCTGGAGCCACTTTTTGTGACATCCCGTCAATGGACCGCACAACGTTTTGGCACTTGATGACCTGTGTGCATGAAATGTGAGGAAATATGAATGAGAAAGAACGGAAGCATGGAGAAGGAAATAAAAAATCCAACAATCCATTCAACGAGTGTTCCGTTTTTACGATAACCGAACCCTTGAGTACATTTAGTTGAACTTTTTTTTTTCGCTAAATGAAAAAGCTTTAACGTTGGAAAACTATTTTCCAAGGAATGCATTTCCCGTATTTCATCCTTTTTGGGGGGTAAAAATTTCGACCGTGTAAGCACACAAAAAAGGAATAGCAAATTTACACCGACAAAGTTTAATGGGAAATTGCGGCAAGAAAATACCGGTGGCAGAGGAAAAAAAGCAACAAAGAAATAAAAGACGATCTTCAATCGTAATTAATCCGCCGGTCCAGAAGTAAAACGGAACAGCTCACCTGGATGAACAAAGCAAAAAAATAATCCAGAAACATCCACATGAAAAGGGTGCAAAACTTTTCCCCTCCATTATCGTTAATAAAAGTTGCTTTTATTTTTCGTTATTCCATTCGCTTATTTACATACTACTCCCATTTTCGCAATCAGCGAGAAAAGCAAGGTTTCCGCTGGATGGTAATTAACGATCATTCTAGCCACGGGAGTAAAAGAGCCCTTTTAAGTTGCTGATTTGGTTGATTTAATTTTTTTTTGGGCATTTGCCTTCGTTTTACGGTGTTTCTGACTTGTTTAATTTCCTCAATTACCATCGACTGGGGCATCATGCAACACTTCCAAACTAAAATGGCTTCTAAAAATTCAACGTCCACAGATAATCATACCACTTGCACATCAAAAGTTTTAAGGTTGATGGGACATCAAATTGACGTAGTCAAGAAAATTATTGGTTTCACCTGTTATTTTAAATTTACAAAAACATGCGATTTTTGCCCTTCAAAGAAAAAGGGATAAGTTGCAAAAAACTATGTTTTCAACTAAAAATCAAATTAAAATGTTTGAAAATTCATGGTTCTTGATATATTTGTAATGTCAATTCAATGCAATTTATCGTTTGTTCTACTCATTCCATTTCAAAATGAACTTCGACTTAAATAATATCAAAACAAAAGCTTGTTAATTTATATAATTTTGGCCACCGAAATCAGTGAAAGCTTCAATCAATACGAAAAAGTCGACTGAAATCACTCCATTCGCGATAAACCGAGAGCATAAGCCACGCGAAACCCACAATTACAACACTCCACAAGCCCCGAAATCCTGCTCCGTATTTTGGCTTAATTATCCGAAACATTTAATTGATTAGTGGCTCACCACACCATCAACAACAACATCGTGCTCGTGGCGGTTTGGCGATGATTCCACGAGGCACGAACTCTCCAGTTCAATCCAAATCCAACTCGAGCTTCAACAACCAACAACGGTGAATGGCTAGAATGAATGATAAATCAAGCGAATAATATTTTCGATACCTATACCTAAATAGCAGCAGCTCATCAACGCAAAGTGAAACGAAATACGACCACTGAATTGCAAATGTTTCGCATGAATAATTTATCCCGGGCTTTTGTTACCACAACAAAACAGTAATGATGATACCTCTTGTTCTTGATCATGAATATATATTGAGCTTTTGTTTTTTGTTGTTGTTTTGTAATAGAAAGTATCAAACGTTGAACTCGCTCTTCACTTCAACGCAACAAATTTTGCCCAAGAAATTTTTAATGTCGTTTAATGTAAGCCGGCTAAGACCTTTTGAAAAAAAAAACCGCCAAAAGTCGCTTCTGTTGTGCTCTGGTCACAGACAGACTTCATTCGCAGAATTCGTTGATAAAGTATCTTTTGGGAGTCGTAAAGATCAAGGTTGAACACACACTGCTTCTGGTTCTAGCGATCCACTATACCATAACCGGATACTACTAGGTCACATGGCAATGCAGCATAACATTTTGACCTTCTCTGGTAACAAGAAGGGCCCATCGGGGAAATTTTCCGCACACGACTTCGCCTTCATTGCCGGCAGCAAAATGGTGTGATTAAGGAAAACGGCACATTTATCATCCAGGATTGTATAAATTAGCCATAAATGTGTCCGTGAGAATCATATTGCTGGAGTTAGAGAGGGAGGGGGTAAACGATTTGGTCCGAAAGGTTTTTTCTTCTTTTTCTTATTCTATGCATCGAAAGCTGTCAGAGACATAGGCGGGTTTAGTTAGCAAGAATTTATGTTCCTTTTCTCACAGAAAACCATCGATATAACTCATAGAGGGTTAGTCTCTAGAGCCACCGATGAAGTTGGGAGGAAATTATCGAGTCATGATGAGGAGAAGGTATACGCAATTTGATAATTTCGACAAACTTACTTACTTACTTAATGATCCCGCGCCGATCCTCCGGTGCATAGGGCCGTGGTAAAAGACCTCCACTGTTGACGATCTGGAGCCAGCGTCTTCACTTGGTCCCAGTCAAGATTCTCGTCGACAGTTCGGATTTCAGCGGCTAGGCTTCGCCGCCACGAGTTTCTGGGCCTGCCTCTTCTTCGATGACCTTCTGGATTCCAATCTAGCGCCTGTCTGCAAATCTCGTTTTCATCTTTTCGCAGCGTGTGCCCAATCCATCTCCACTTACGTTCCCGAATCTCGATTTCTAGCGCCCTTTGATGACACCGGCGATGTAATTCCTCATTCGAGATCCAGTTGCCAGGCCACCAAGCGCGGATGATATTCCGCAGGCAGCGGTTTACAAATACTTGCAGTCTTCGCGTCGTCACCGCATATGTGCACCAAGTTTCGCACCCGTACAGCAATACGGATTTGACGTTTGAGTTGAAGATTCGGATTTTCGTTCGTAGAGAGATCTGGCGTGACCGCCAGATGTTTCGGAGACTCGCAAACGCAAATCGGGCCTTTCTGATCCGGGTCTCGATGTCTTTTCTGGTACCACCATCAGGCGTTATCTGGCTACCAAGATACTGGAAGCACTCCACTTTCTCAACTTGCTGCCCAGCTACCATGAAACTGGAGGGATTTCCTGTGTTTATCTCCATCGACTTGGTCTTTCCGACATTGACTTTGAGACCTGCTGCCTTGGAACTTTCGGTGAGGTCGTCGAGTTTGCTCTGCATATCTGGTTGTGTTTGGGCGAGCAAAACAATATCGTCAGCCAGGTCAAGGTCGCTCAGTTGCTCCATGGTTGAAGGATTCCACGGCAATCCTCGGTTTGGTCTACAGTCAATCGATCCAGTCAAGATCTCATCCATTACGATGAGAAAAAGCAGCGGTGACAAAATACATCCTTGTCTCACTCCAGCAGTTACCGGGATTGGTTCGGACAAGACACCGTCGTGCAAGACCTTGCACGAAAATGCCTCATATTGTGCTTCGATGAGATGGACTAGTTTCTCTGGGACCCCTCGTCGCCTTAGAGCCGCCCAGATGTTTTCATGGTTAAGTCGGTCGAATGCTTTTTCGAAATCAACGAACACCAGCAGAAGAGAGTCCTGGAATTCGTTGATTTGTTCCAGTATGATTCGTAGCGTTGTGATGTGGTCCACACATGATCGTCCAGATCGGAATCCAGCTTGTTGCCGTCGGAGTGTAGCGTCGATTTTCTCCTGGATCCTGTTCAGGATCACTTTGCAGAGTACTTTGAGGGTTGTACAGATCAACGTTATGCCTCGCCAGTTACCGCACTCTGTCAGGTCTCCTTTCTTCGGGACCTTTACGAGGATACCCTGCATCCAGTCGGCCGGGAATGTTGCAGTATCCCAAATGTCAGCGAAAAGACGGTGCAACATTTGTGCTGATAGGGCAGGGTCGGCTTTCAGCATTTCAGCAGGGATGCAATCGATCCCAGGTGCTTTGTTGGATTTCATGTTTTTGATTGCCGCTTCTATTTCAGCCAGCGAGGGCGCTTCCGAGTTGACGCCATTTATGCGACTTACTGTTGGCGCTTCGAGCTGCGGGTTTTGTTGGCCATCGCTATTCGTAACTCGGAAGAGTTGTTCGAAGTGCTCAGTCCATCGTTTGAGCTGATCTGTTCGATCGGTCAATAACTGACCTGCTCGGTCTTTCAGCGGCATTCTTGCATTAGTCCTTGCACCACTGAGGCGGCGAGAAATGTCATAAAGTAATCGGATATCTCCATTGGCGGCGGCTCTTTCTCCCTCTTCGGCTAGGGAGTTTGTCCAGGCTCTCTTGTCTCGTCTACAAGCTCGTTTAACTGCCTTTTCCAGCTCCGCATATCGTAAGCGGGCGGCTGCTTTGGCTGACCCGGTACATGCCTGCTCAATTCCGACTTTCGCCTTTCTCCGATCATCGACCATCCTCCAAGTTTCATCCGACATCCATTCACTCCTTCTTCCACAAACTTTACCAAGAGTACCATGGCTCGTCGTGATAAAGGCGTTCTTGATTCCACACCACTGTTCTTCGACTGTTCCGTCTGTCGGCAGCTCTGAGGCTCGGGATTCTAGCTGTTCAACGTATGCCCTTTTCACCTCTGGATTCTCCAACCGGCGGACGTTGTATCGACACCCGACTTTCTCCTCGCGCCGTTGGACACGCGCAACTCTCAGTCGTATCTCGCCAAGGACGAGGTGATGGTCAGATGCAATGTCTGCGCTTCGTTTGTTGCGGACATCAAGAAGGCTCCTTCTCCATTTTCGACTGATGCAGATGTGGTCAATTTGATTTTCTGTTCGGCCATCTCGGGATACCCAAGTGACCTTATGTGCTGGTCGATGGGGGAAGAGCGATCCACCGATCACCATGTTGTTGTTGCCACAAAATTCTACAAACAGCTCTCCGTTTTCGCTCATCTGTCCTAGGCCATGGCGCCCCATGATCCGCTCAAGGTCCTGATTTTCGGAGCCAATCTTTGCGTTGAAGTCGCCCAAATGGATTTGAATGTCACCCTTCGGAATTCTCTCAACCACGCTGTTCAGTTGACTGTAAAACTGCTCTTTCTCCTGCAAGTCGGCAACGTCAGTTGGCGCATAACACTGGACCATTGTAAGGTTTCTAACCCGTGTTCTGAATCTGGCTACGATTATTCTTTCGTTTATCGGTTCCCATCTAATGAGGGCCGCGTAGGCCTGCGGGCTTAACAGGAAACCAACTCCTCGTTCCCGAGTAGCATGTTCTCCTCGTATGCCAGAGTAAAGCAGGACTTGCCCGGACTGTGTCTTGTGTTCTCCAGTGTTAGGCCAACGGACCTCGCTCAGTCCCAGAATTTCAAGCTTGAGGCGGCTAGCCTCTCTAGCAAGTTGTTCCAGTTTGCCTTGTTGGGCAAGGGTCAGAACATTCCAAGTTCCTATTCTAGTCCGTGTTTTCATGCTAAAAGTCGTCGCCAAAGTTCCAGGTCGGTCATTTCTTTCGGATTCCGTAACAATTTCAAATCGGGAGCAGTAGGTTGTTAGCCTAAAGTCCCTATCCCGCGATGGGGCTGCCATCTTGGACTTAGCTGGCGGGAGCCGCATTTCATAAATTCAGCCGCTTGCTGCAAGACAGACGCTGTTTGAGCCGCCCCTGACCTGGAGAACAGACGCTCGGTTGTTGTTGCACGCCGCCCCTGACCTGGGGAACAGACGCGTGCGGCCACCTTCTCAGTCTGCATGCGACCAAAGCATCCACCGGGGTTGGGTACCCGATCTCCGCTTAGGTTACTCGCACCCCAGCCGGCACCGCGGGGAGGTAGAGATAGGAGTTGTGAATAAGAGGTGATATGACCACTATGGGGTCTCGTGTTGCACATTATCCACCGTTTACCGGCCAAATTTCGACAAACGTTTAATCATTATTTAATATATGTTTACGAAAAATATTGATTAGTTGACGTTAGTCAATTATTCTCCAAAACGCATTTAGATTATAAACTGTAATGTTTTCAGTTACCTGGTGTGGATCTTACAAACTTAGGTTTGAAAATTCTGTTTTACAAAACATTTTAAAGGCCTATAACTACTATTCATTGAAAATCGGGCATGAGGGTGGCATCTAGTTATATAATGGATTCCCAAAGTAAAAATTTAATCACAGTCGTCGTCTTAAAATCATCCATCTGTCGAAATAAGAAACCGGAACCAAATCCACAAGCATTCAATAAATTCAGGATGACCCTAAACGTTCTGTTATTCCCGACAATTCTGAACAAAATTCAAAATTAGAATACTCAATAATGTTTGATCCACCCAAAAATTTTTACATAACCCTCCTCCCTGGAGTGTTGATTTGACACTCCTGACTACAACCAATATATCTCTCTTGTTTTCCGACCAATTTTAACAAAATTTATTGTTTTGGAAACCTCGTAATATTACTTAAATATAAAATTGAAAATTGACAAAAAGTTTGAAATAATTCTGTGTTTCGTATTTTGACAATTTAAAAATTCAAAAATGTGCCAAGTTATGTCAACTTTTCAATCCTTATGTTAAAATTTATTTGGTGTGACGTGAAATTTAAAAGTACAGTTTCTTAAATTTGAAAAAAAAAATCCAAGTTAACTTTATTTTTGGACATTCCGTAGCTGATCTACAGACTTTTTTCAAAAGCATTTTTTTTTTAATTTCTTTTTTTGACTTTGAAAAACGGACAACTGAAGTGTTGTAGGTGAATATTGTCTGAAAAACATATTTGAGGTGCATAACAAAGTTTCCAAAATAATACATTTAGTGAATATCGGTTGAGAAAACAAGAGATTTATAGCGGGTTATAGCGAGGAGTGTCAAATTGAATCTATAGATCTGGTTAGGGAGTTTTTTTTCTGAGCTTTCAGGGTTCATATTTTCGCAATTACTGAGAAATTAACACTCAAAATTGTTCGCACTATGCCGGTAATGAGTAAATTTGCAGTTGTTTTTTTTAGTTCGATTCAATGTTTAAAATCTATTAAATCTGATTTTTCATCACACAAAATTGAATACCAAATTATGCTATCATTTTGATCTCACCTTTGTGCTTTCAATTCTCCGGTCACGATGCCCAGTCCATTTCGTGAATCTAGTTCTAAGTTTGAAGACTTTTTTGATACATTTCTGGTAAAACTCGATATGGTGTGCAATTCAAAGGAATTTTCACCTAAACTGTTGAAGTTTTTCAAATAATTTTTAATTTTTCGCTAGCTTGATTTTTACAGATAAAAAACCCGTCTTTCTCAGCCAGCACACGCCTACTTCACTCCCTTCGAAGCTACAGGTTTGCTTACATTTTCATTTAATTTCAGTAGTACTTAGAGCAAGTTCATTGGTGTTTTGAAAAAGTGGTAAAAATTTTGACATTTTGAAAATTTTACAGTACTGTTTCAATTTCAGCCGTATGTGATAGAAATATTGCTATTTTTTGCATCACAGCATGCGAAACTACAACACGTGTTGTTTGAGCAAGTTCACTGGTGTTGGGAAAAAGTGGTAGAAATTTTGACATTTTGAAAACTTTACCATACAAAAATGTTTTCAAGATCTTGGGGCGTTGTATTTTTTACAATACTGTTTCTATTTCAGCCGTATGTGATAGAAATATTGCTATTTTTGCATCACAATATGCGAAAATACAACTCTTGTTGTAAAAAAACTAGAAGGCCACAGATCTTGAAAATGTTTTTACATGGAAAATTTTTTAAAATGCTCCGAAAGTGACGAAATTTCTACCACTTTTTCCCAACACCAAAGATCTTGCTCTTACAAACCATACAAATGCAGCTGAGGTCCGTTATCTGTTTCAAACTTTTTGAAATGAATGAAATTTGAACGTCAATGGTGGAAAACATAGGCTAATTGAGTGATAATACATAGAAAGTTGTGATAGGGTAGAAGCACTAGTTATTGAACAGATATCAGATATTGAACACTAGTAAACACTAACCAATTGGGTGGTGATTTTACAAATTAAAAAACAATCAGTCAACGAAAAAGAACGTAAATATTCGATGAAAAAACCGTTTATTATTAGAGAGCTAATCATGTGGAGAAAGGAGGAAGGTGGGTCAGTTGAAAACAAGTGTACTGCTGCACACTGCTCTTCTTACCCCTTGAATTGTAATGAACAAAATCACACGTATTTGAAAAATATGAAACTAGAGAAGAATAGTAAAAATTTCCACATACTACTCCTCCGAAACGACCCAAACGAATCAAATGAAATTATTTTTAGAATATTCTGTAGGCATGCGAATCGGTTTATATCGAATAAAAAATACACAAAGTCGCGTCAATTGTCCGTAATAATTAAATTTGTAGTTTTTTGAATGAAATAAAAGTCATGGCTTCCATTTTTTCGAATTTTTTTTTTTCCTTTGGGCGGTTTGTTTTTCGTCTCCAAGGTCGAGGCGTCGCGAGCCAGCGTCGTGAGAGGATAGTAACCATGGCATAGCATACTGATCAGTGAGAATATTTTGGCGCGAATTTCTCAACCAAGCATATTTTCAATGCAAGTGGTGGCGATATGAAGCCTTAATGTGATTTTTTTTCCTAGCTCATTTGTACAGCACATGGTTATGAATGACGCCTAGATGTGACTCAGATAGACATTTGGCCGATCGAGTAAAACATATAAATTTTGTTTTGACGAAATCTGAAATTGAGTCAGGCATCCATTTTTAGAGACTTTCTTTTCTTTGAGGGGTTTGTTTTTTTTTATCTCCATGGGCGAGGCGTCGCGAGCAAACGTCGTTGCAAGATAATAGTAACCAAAGCATACTGTTCATTGATCGCTGAAAAAATTTAGCGCCTGTTTCTCAACCAAGCACCTATATTTCTTATGCACGTGGGAGCGATATGCAACCTAGATGTGTTTTTTTCCTTGCTTATTTGTGCACAGCACATGGTAATAATGACGCCTAGATGTGACACGGATTCATATTTTATCGATCGAATCAAAACCATATCAACGATTTTAAATATTAAAACCATTTTCAATTCGTGTTAATTTTAGTAGTTAATTGTTTCCAAATAATATGAATTTGGTAATGTTATTTTATTTTATTTACATAGTATTCCGTCTCACGACATAACTTGACGAACATAATTCCTAAAATTCACTCGGTCCATGGCAACCGTTCTCCAATTTCTCGGGCACCCCACGTTCGCCAGATCACGCTCCACTTGGTCTAACCACCTCGCTCGTTGCGCCCCCGCTCGTCTTGTGCCTACCGGATTCGTAGCGAACACCTGTTTTGCAGGACAGTCGTCCGGCATTCTCGCAACATGTCCAGCCCAGCGTATCCGGCCAGCTTTCACCACCTTCTGGATACTGGGTTCGCCGTAGAGTCGCGCGAGCTCGTGGTTCATCCTTCGCCTCCACACTCCGTTCTCCTGTATGCCGCCAAAGATGGTTCTTAACACTCGTCGCTCGAATACCCCGAGTGTACGCAGGTCCTCCTCGAGCAATATCCATGTCTCGTGCCCGTAGAGAACAACCGGTCTAATAAGCGTCATAAACAGGTTACACTTCGTGCGAGGGCTAAGTCTTCTCGACCGCAGTTGCTTGTGGAGTCCATAGTAGGCACGACTTCCGCTGATAATTCGCCTCCGGATCTCACGGCTGGTGTCATTGTCTGCCGTCACCAGTGAGCCGAGATAGACAAAGTCTTCGACTATCTCCAGAATTTGGTAATGATGCATATGAATTAATGTTATGACACTTTGCGGACGTTTGGAAAAAAGAAATTGGGAAGCTTTACATTCAATTTCGTATAATCCGATACGCCTAGAACACTAGACACATTAACTGAACAAGAGTCTGTCTTTTGAAATAGATTAGATAGGATTGAAGTTTTTAAAGGCCGAATTAGCTTTTTGATTTTTTGAAAACGTAAGTTGAAGTTATCAATAAAATAATCTACTATTTAATAAGAAAAAGTGGTTATATACATTTTTCGGAAGAATTTTCAATTAAGAAAGTAGATTATAGCAAGTGCAAACTTTCAACTTTTACAAAAAATGTATACATTATTTCTTCATCTAAGAATTATTGGGCTCAAAAAAAAACAATATGATTAAATAAACTCAACTCTTTTTTTTTAATCATTCACCAAAAAACTGTTACACGTTTACTGTTTGTTTACACACAATTCAAGTACGAACATAACATGAAAAGTGTGTTTTTGTTTTGCATATTTTGGCTACATAAAAGAGACTTTTGATTCACTTTTTGGTTGAAAAGGTTTTTTTTGTAATTGATATTCCAGGGGCAGCAGATTTTCATGATTAACTTTTAATATGACCTGAAAGTGTTAAAAATAGTATAAGTTCCTGCAATTTCTTAGGTGGAATAAGTGAAAGCGGGCCATTTAGCAATGAAACATCTACCATTTAAGAATGTTATCTCCAAAATGGCCAGAAAGGATATCCCGAGTGTTGAATCTGAAGCGGATATTAAGAATTATTATAAAGGTCTTTGTAAATCAAGGTCTTTTGGTTGAACAGCATTCAGTGAAATTGAAGTACCAAACATTAGTTTCTTCCGGAGAAAAACTTAGGATATGTATATCACTGAAAGTTTATAAAACAGACAAACAAGAACAAGATTTAAATTCATTTTAAAGTCTTTTCACTGACGCGTCTGAAAAAAAACGTATGTGTTTCCACTTGCCCCAATAAATGGGACAAATGTATACTTCGATATTTATTTTTGTCAACATAACTATTATTTTTATTGAAAATATTAATTTTTTCGGAGAATATGAAAGTTGAACTGTGGTGAAATTCGTTTGCATTTGCCCCGGTGTTTTATTTATGAACATAATGATTTACAGTAAAAAAGACACCTAACTTTTATTAAGGTTTTGTTTATAAGATAATTTCCAGGAACAAAATGAATTCATGAAACCATAGAAGCCTGAACAGATTATTTCTTTTTGATCTTTAAAATTTTAAAAAAAATCTGCTTTTCAATTAAATGTTATTAAATCTTAAAAATATGACATAATCCTAAATAAAATCGCAGATCACCACCAACAATGTTCAGGAAATTTTGAAATCAGAACACCCCAATGCTTCAATTAGAATCTTTAAAATAATGGGTAAACATATCTAAACATATTTTTTCCTATTTTAAAAACCAATAGTTTGTTGATTCATTGGGTTGAAGTTCAAAGGAATTAATTTGCATTTTTTCTTGAATAAATAAAAAAAGGAATTTGCAGTATACAGATTTAATGCCATGACAAGTGCTGTTTGGGAACACTTTGAGTTGAAATGCGTAAAGTCTATAAGTTTAGTATCAGGCGAAACTTTTTTGCACATGATTTGATATTTGATTTTGATATTTGAAAATGGACAGGAAAAATCTTTTCTTATGTTTTTTATTTCTTCAGCTCTAAGGGAAATGTAAAACAAAACTAGGAGAAATGGAAAATGGACGCCAAATTGAACATGGTAATACGAAGTTTGCCGGGTTTGCTAGTGTTGATATAAAGATAACACAAGGGAACAGTATTTTTGATGCCTATTTTTAATTAACTGATTTTGGAAGATTTTGAAGTCCTGGATTCGAATCGTTTGTCAAATGTTATATATTACCTCTAGTTTTGGTTATATGACGTTGAAATTTTTTTAATAGAGACAATTTCGAGTGAAAACAATCTCTCATAACTGATAAACCATTAAACCAACATGAAAAACAAAAAACTGATTTTAAATCTTTTTACTCTCCTGCATACAATCATGGATTCAGATAATGGTTAGATATTCTAGTTTTAAAGAAAAAGGGCTTTGATAAAATGAAATATTATTAAAATTTTTTTAGACATTATTAAAGAAGATTTTGGAGTTTGCAATATGAAAGATTTGAATTCATTTAATAACTTTGTTTAAGACTGCAAAACGATTTAAATTATGTTTTGAAAAATACATTGAATTGAATTTCATTTAAAACTCCACTGTACACTCCACTTTTTCCACAAATGAACAAAAACAAACTTGGATAACATTTTTTAGGAGCCAAATTAATTTTGGTTTTTGGGAAAGTTGATAATTGAATAAATTTTTTTTTCTTAATTTTTTTCAATGTTTCACAGTTTTTCCCAAAAATGTGCACAAATTCATCTAGTGAATTTATAACTTTAATCAAAAGATGTCCCGAAAACAATAGGTTATATATAAAAAAACAAATTGCACATTTGGAATCAGCGCTCTCAAATAAGTAAGTGCAATTTTTTGGCTTGTGCAATTTTTATTTTTATTTTTATAGATTACTGATAGTTTAAAAATTATCTCTTTATAATTTTTTCAAAGGATCTCTCGTTTTAAGTGTTATTACAATTATAAATATTACACACATTTCTGGAGCAGAAAATGTAAAAATAAATCTTCAAATTATCTAAAATATTTTCTTGAGCTCCTTCATACCAGTAAAAGGCTCACGGCCAAAATTTTATTGATTCTCATTTTCCAACTCTACATATCAAACATAAAACTTATGAGAAAATTGTTTGTAACTATATGTTATGTATTTTAAACTGATTGAAAATTTTGGTTTTGAATTATTTTCTATAGTATTTGTATCGTGACCCGGAAATTTTGTATCATTTTTATTAATTCTTGTTCCAATTTTTCAATTTTTAATAATTGAAATTTAGATTATTATTAAGCTATTAGAACTTTATTTTCGATGTTTTTTGCTTCAATTTTAAGCTCTCATACTAGATTTTTAATTTTATTTCAACTGGAACCAATAAAATAGGAACAAATGAGCAACAATGAATGATGAAAAAAGTGAAAAACGATTTTTATCTTTATTAACACGTTATTTTCATTTTTTTTTTGTTTAATTTTTAAAATCCAAAAAAAAATGCAATAAAGGATTCATTTCTGATAGTTGATACTATTCTTTTGAAGAGTCTGAATCAATTGAAATGAAAAAAAAAACGATTTTTCAAAATGAGAGTATATTTTTTTCTTAAAATCTGAAGCTGGATTTCTTCTTATAATTTTAATTTTTGTTGTGCGATGAAAAAATTGAAACATTAGCAGAAATTTGGTTCTGTAAATTTTTACATACACTCCCCTTTTTTAATTGATTGTTCCTGAATCTAGAAGAATCTTGAGAATTTTTTTTTAAATTTACTCCGTAATGTTTTATATTTTTTTTTCTGTTTTACAGTTCCTGTTCTTACGGTCATCCATTATATGAATTATTGATGTGATGGACTTTAAAACTATGATTTTAGATTAATTCTTAATCCTCAATTTAGATTAGATAAATTCTTTGTAACTTAAGTTGCCGGAATTTTTTTCCGCAGGTCTCCGAAATCTTCAAATTTGAGCAATTTCATCTTAAAACCTAGCAAAATCCGGATATTTTTGCCTTCAAAATTTTCATCCCGAAATTCGGGCAGTATCCAGGAAAATTTGGTCTGAACCCAAGAATTACTCAACAAAATGCAAGAAAAACACTTCAAATACATATTCCTTTTTTAACCCAAACCAATCAGCAGGTTTAAAACCATTTATTCCAGAAAACCGTTTGTGATTATTTTGATAAAACTTGCTTAAGAATTTTGGTTTTTTGGACGTGATTCAGCAAATAAAGGGAATAAATCCGGGCCGGATCGCAATTTTTTCCAAATTTCGTGTCAAACCGGGCCATCTGGCAAGCTTAGTTTAGACTTCTGATATGACTTAGTAAATTAGTTTGAAAAATTTGATTTTGAAACATTTTTTGTGCATTACGATGGAAACATTATTGTGGAATATCGATAACAGAAATTAATACACATTGGTCTCAAGCCAAATTCCGCGTTATCGTTTATATCTAAATTACTATGTTTTTGCTTAGGTTTATTTTATTTAAACTTTAAATAAATATAAAAAATTGTGATAAATAGAAGTACCTTTGCCAAGGCATATGCAAAAATCTAACATTCTTCTAAAAATACTCTAAAATAACATCTTGATAAGAAAATTTGTTTTTTATTTGTTGTGTGGGAGGAAATAGTAACTTTTATTAGTTTTCAGAACAGGACTCGTTCGATCTGAGCTTATTTTAAAATCGCTTAGGTTAATTTTTTGTTTTTTTTTTTTGTATGTTCTGAAATTTAAACGTTTCTTCTCAATTGAAATCGTCTTGTCAGTTTCTCTATCTTTAATCTTTAATCAAGGAAAAGAATGGGCTTTCTCTAAAAATCAGAACTAGTATTAGAAAATAATCCAAGACATTTGAACTTGAAGATTATTTAAAAGTAAATCTGAACATAATGTTTTTTTAACCCTTCAATAAAAAGTTTTCAATGTTTCCTTCTGAATAATTTATCGGAAACTGGTACACACCAACGAAAAAATAATTGAGAAATATTTTTGTCACTTTTTCAATGTTTAACATGTCTGTTGTGATTTTGTTACTTGGAGTTAGACTGCCAGTGGAAGCCAAACGCTTCTGAAGTAGTTACTGAAAAACTGATCTCTTCAATAGAAATTTCACTGCAATTTAAATTTCATACTATAAGGCAAATCAACACTTGAAAGCCCATTGTCTTTTTTACTTCTTATAAGGACCAGGGTATGTTAATCCATGAAAAATGGTAGAAAGTTTTTAAAATTCAAGAAAATTGCAAATTAAATGATGAAATTATATATATACTCTACATTTGTAGAAGGTATACGGGAAACTTCTTGTTTGGTTCTATGTAGAAGTGAATAAATATAAAAAATAATGCATGAAGCAATAGATGTATGCCGTCAGCAGAAAAAAAAATGTTTCAAATGATTCTGTAGTAGTAGTAGTACCTGCCTTTTTCAAATTTGTCATTCCGTTAAAATTCAAAATAATATGAAGAATTTAGAAACCCAGAAGTTTATGTAAATGCAAAATTCATAACAATTTGTTCGTGTAAATTAAGATATATGACGGCAAATTGGTGTCATTTTTTTTTGAGTTTATAGCCTCTACATTTCATTATGTAGCTGAAATGTATAACAGATAATTGGTCAGCTAAGTTGAATTCAACACTCTCTCTACAGTAGCTGTTTGATGAAATTCGGTCCAGGAAATTGCATGTTACAGCTGTTTGAGTTTGGTGGACCGACTTTTTCTCAACCTTAAGCTTTTAAGTGATTAATAAATTTTATATTTAATAAATACTCCCATGGAGTGGAAAATTTTTAAAGTTAAAAAGTACATCAACTATGAAAAAATTCGAAAAACAATTTTTAATAGAAAGGCCTAAATGATTATATTTCCACAAAAAAACGTATCGTTTTGAAGCTGCACTATCAAATTTTTATCCAATAATACTTTCGTTATTATTTTTTGGCCACAAATACCCTATTATACTACACGATGTGATCGCATTGTGTACATCGTTTAGATACATTATTGCAACAGCAATCCCAAATACTACATCATCTCCCGAGATAACATCGTCCATCGTTATACATTTTTTGCTATGTAAGGCAGTGCAAACGGGTGGAAATTTAATTATTTTTAAGGAACTTATTGTTGTTCTCTAACTTTTAGTTGATTATCATTAAAAAAAACTATTTTAATCAATTAAATGAATTAGAATTTATCCATTTCCTTATCGGATTCGGCAAAGTTTTTATTTAGCTTTCTTTGTAAAGATATAACCTACATATTTTTTTTTGGGAATTTCAAATCAATTGTGTTATTCATCTCACTAAAGATATTTATGCAAATTAGTCCCGAATATATTTAGAAACATTCATTTAACGGTTATCGAGAATAGTCTGTATATTTTTGATTTTTAAAATTGTTCATTTTGATTTCGTTTGGCATTCACTTATCTGATAAGTTACTCTTTTGTTTGAATGAATAAATGAAAAGCGTAGCTTTTTATGCACCCAACTGAGTTCTCTTTGCTTTGAAAATAAGTTACAAATTTGCTTATAGAAATAACCATACTAACAAAAAAAGTATTGAATGAAGAACTTCATGAATATCCCAAAAAAAAATCCTGATTTTCGTAAAACCATATTCTAGAACTGGATATTATTAATTTTTTTCTAATGTGAAAGCTATACATAGATAAAACTTTAGAGACAACATATAAAAATTTACTTGAAACGCATTAATAATTATGATTTTTTTTAAATAGAGAGTCTATAAAGAAATTTTGCATGATTTTTTATTATTTGATGAGTAAAAGTACACAATCAGGAACTAAAGCTATGAAATTCAGTAGCTCATTTGTTATAATTATTGTATTGTGAAGCTAATGAAACACATTAATTTTGAAAGCTTTTCCATACATACCCTCTAAAAATTGCTTTCAATTACATTTGTTAGGCATTTAAATTGATGCCGAACCGATTGCAACCAAAATGACTCAAAACACTGATTCGATTCAATCGATAGCCTGACAATGCTAATTTAGATCACTTAAATGTAATCAAACGGTTCGGCTGTGTTTTACTCTCTGGAGCCACCATTTAGTTGCTACCGAACGCTCGAATTAAAATCAGCAATTTACTGTAGGCCACACACACCCATTAATGACCTCGGTGGAGCAAATCGGAGCAGCAGCGCCACGTCAATTTGCTCTTCAATCAGACACAAATTCGCCCCGGAATGTTACCCACTCACAACAAGTCATCCTCATCCGCGCGGCTGCTGGCTGGCTGGGGATTCAATTATTGTCAACCGACGAAGCTCCTTGACTGCGAGGATGTCTCCTCTGAATGGCTTCCCCGGTCTCCAATCCTCCAACATATGTGTCGAGTCGAGTCGAGTCGAGTATAGCAAAACATATGAGTATGTTGGAGCTCTACTCGGTATTCCGCACTCAGGGGTGTGCCACGTGGCACGTCAATTAAAGCCTTCAACCTGTCAGACAGATCCCGGGTGCTGCTTTACCGTGTTGTTGTTCCGTGCACATTTAAATCGATTCAATTTTACGTTCCAACGGTTGTTGAAAGGTGGAAAGGTCGAAAATATGGTGCAAAATTAAACCCTTCCCGGAACAAAAGATGAATTGGAGGTTTTATTTTATCAGCGGTAATTTAATCAACTCAAACTCAGTTGAGAGGTAAATGCGATTAAATGAGCCTGTATAAAACATTTTTCATGCTGGTTTTACTTTTGAACAAAACAGGATTCTAGACCTTGAAATCTTAAAATAGTTTGACCAATCATTTTATCTTCAAAATACTTTAGACTTAAGCAGATGAGCATCATTTCAACTTGAACCGATTCAATCGGATTTGCTACAATCACTGCAATAGGATGACTATGAATTTAAAGAAAGAAAAAAATCATCCACAAAGTTGGAATCCATCCATATAAAATTTGTCATTTTTGTAATTTTTGTCATTTTTGTAATTTTTGTAATTTTTGTAATTTTTGTAATTTTTGTAATTTTTGTAATTTTTGTCATTTTTGTCTTTTTTGTCATTTTTGTCATTTTTGTCATTTTTGTCATTTTTGTCATTTTTGTCATTTTTGTCATTTTTGTCATTTTTGTCATTTTTGTCATTTTTGTCATTTTTGTCATTTTTGTCATTTTTGTCATTTTTGTCATTTTTGTCATTTTTGTCATTTTTGTCATTTTTGTCATTTTTGTCATTTTTGTCATTTTTGTCATTTTTGTCATTTTTGTCATTTTTGTCATTTTTGTCATTTTTGTCATTTTTGTCATTTTTGTCATTTTTGTCATTTTTGTCATTTTTGTCATTTTTGTCATTTTTGTCATTTTTGTCATTTTTGTCATTTTTGTCATTTTTGTCATTTTTGTCATTTTTGTCATTTTTGTCATTTTTGTCATTTTTGTCATTTTTGTCATTTTTGTCATTTTTGTCATTTTTGTCATTTTTGTCATTTTTTTGTCTTTTTCAAGTTTTTGTAATTTTTTTGTCTTTTTCAAGTTTTTGATTTGTATATGTTTCTTAGTCTTTTTTCTCATTTTTTTTTTGTTTATTTTAAATATTATTAAATGGAATCAGGGTTTTTTTTTAATTTAAAAGTTTTTATTTCATCGAGATTTTACGGATTCCATGTTTTTTCTACGTTGTTTTTTGAATGGAAAAAAATCAAATCTTTGAGCGCCTTGAGACCGATTGAACTGGAATTTTGCAACATTGAATTTTGTTAGGAAATTTACATTTGGTCAGATCCTTAAATTCATTTTGACAATTTTTTCAGACACCCTATTCTGCATTCTGATGGCGACTCTCTTGCAACATGTGAACGAAGGTGAAGTCCCTAGCATCTGTGTTGTGTTTTCAATATGTGTCAATTCTACCATTCTGTGGAAAACTATGCTTATCAGCTTTCATTAGAAGAAAAGCACAGCTGGAAGGTTTCTTTTACTAGTTCAAGTAACGAATGGTTATCGATTTTCGTTTAAAGCTGAGTATTCGCTTCAAGCGTAAAAATTTGGAAATTATATTATTGGAATGCTTAATGTAAATTCGATTGATGATATGGAGAGAATAGTATTTTTAATGTGTAGAATCTTCAGAAACTTTCGCGTATATTTTAAAGGTTGAAATGATTTTTAATTTTTTTCTCATTTTAAAATTGATAGTCTTACGATTTTTTTTTAAATTTTAGTAACATTTTATTAGAGAAAATTTCATTTTTTTTCTCCTAGGTCAGTGGCTCCAGAGACTGACTCGTTTCAGGGTTCATCGTACAAATTGAAAAGGACGATGGCAGATGACTCAAATGATGTAGATACCATTGGCTGACAAACATTGGCTGCCGCGCGAACATGAGAGTGCAGCATCCTCTTTAAGCAATGAGACGAGATCATGTCGAGAGTCTGTCTGCATCTGCATGGGTGCATTTGAATGCGGTTGGTGCGACTAAGTAAAACTTTGTCTTGTGTCAGGGTTTTTCGTGAACGAACCCGTGATGTTGTTGATCACACACAACCAAGTATGAGTCGGTACCTTCCTAAATCAAACACTTCAGGTTGTGCACTGCTATTTAAGGGTATGGAAACGAGTAAGTTATATTCAAGTTCTGGTGGGAAATTTTATGCAAACTTTACATGCCACCGAGCTTAAATAAAGTCAATGAAAGCAACTTCCTGGCTCTGAGTGTGCTTGTGTATGTGGTTAAGTAGTCCTGTTTAAACACTTGGTTGGCTTTATTAAAACACCAAGGTGTTCTTATCTGCTAAAGTTGGTGTGGTTGGAATAAATTAAATTAAATTGAAACCGGAACCATCAAGACTGCACACTTTCAGACAGCTGAGGTGTATAAATACTTCATGTAACTTTAATTAATATGAGAATAATTTTATGTTTTTAATTTGAGGATATTTTTTCTTTTTTTTCCATCTATGTCTTCTAGCTCATCAGAGTGAGAGCTATTTTCACTATAACCTCACTGTTTGCGGGTATTCGGGATAAATGTTTTCCACAATCAATCAATACGAGAACGACTGGGTCAGGTAAAATTCGAAGATTGGATTTCCGTTTTCTGGCTTCCGGTTGATGAACTGGCTTCTCCCCAAGGTGAAATGAAAAGTCGCCCGCCCGGTCCTAAATTGCCACTTTCTATTGACTTTAGCCTTGACGTCGTCGTCGGCGGTTGATTAGGGTGGGATGGTGTAAAATACTCTTTCTAATTTGGTGGGAATGGATTCTCGAAATTTTATTAAGAATTTAACAGGTTAATGGATTCATTTATTTTTTCAAGGCCATACAGTTTATTTGAAAAAAAAAAAATCCTACAAATTTTAATTGAAATCAGAAGCTGCAAAAAAAATCTCAAAATTTCATTCCATATGCACCACATCCAGACGTTAATTTCGAAGATTTCCATCATCATAAAGCACAATATTTTATCTTTAAATATATTGGCCCGGTCCAGCGCCGTTCATCAGTAGAACGAAAAAGAACTTAATATCGATAATGACTTTAACTTAAACCACATTAAGGAATGCAGAATTTTTCACGATCGCATCCTTGTCTGGCAAGGCCAGGCTATTACATATAAAATTTTCGAGGTAGGATTGGACCTGTTTCAAAATTTGTTTCAACGATTCGGGTAGGTCCGGATAAAACCGGGAACCTTAAAACCCTAAAGCTATATGTGCCAAATTATAAATTCTTCAAGTGAGCTGGCATTAATGCCAAACGACATTTCGCGATGTCGTCATTAAACAGAACAAAATGTTGAATTTCCCTATGCAAATCTATACGTTGAAAATTACCTTCACTTGAAATTCACACAGCCGTTTGCTGCCAATACAATTACACATACGATTCATGTAAAAATCCAGTTTTTCACGTACAAAAGGGAAAAAAAAGTTTTCGTAATGAATTGTAACTTTAGAAAATGTGCCCTAAACCTAAAAGGTGACTTAAATTCGCTCCCATCGATGGTTAAACTCTTTGGATTTGTTAAAAAGTCTGGTAGATAAAATTCAGTTGATTTAGGCATAAGATAACCTTTTTTTAGGAAATTCTTTCATTACTTAAAAAAACTTATTTGAACGAATGTGAATAAACACAAAATGCATATGATCTGAAAACACGTTTCAAATTTGATATGAAAAGCAAAACCAAATTGTAACCAGGATTTCAAAGCAGCTTTTCATTTCTAATTTCTTATGATTATTCGAACAGAAAATCAAGAATCCTGAATTGGATACAGAATCCGATAAACGAAAATAGGAATATACAATTTTGGTTATGGAAATTATGAAATCAGAACCTCTGAAATGAATTGAATTTAACTCGAAATATAATATTCAGACCTGATTTTCGATGACCAAGTGAGAAAATTTAGAAAATTTGTAGCGGAATTTCGGACTTAGGATGAGGTTTCAAGATTTTGGCATTAGTTTTTAGTCTAGATTGTTACTCTTGATTAACTTTACTCTATTTAATTTGGTTCTGAATTTAAAAATTTGAGTGTAGAGTAGAACATCCTGCTTGCTGTTTTGGATCCTCATGGGGGGGTTAAACCCCCCCCCCTCCGCTCGTACGGCCATGCATGTGATGTTCACGTAGCTCTGAATAGCTTCTAGACTGTTCCGATAATTACCGTCAACTGGGGCAACATGCAACAATTTTCAACTTCAATGGCTTCTAAAAAACTTATGTTCACAATTAATCCTACCCCTTATGCATCAAAAGTTTTAAGGATGCTGGGGTATCAAATTGGCGTAGTTAGAAAAATTATAGGTTTCTTCAGTTATTTTTAATTTTCCAAAAACATGCGATTTTCACCCTCCTTAGAAAATGGGGTAACTTGCAACAAACTTTGGTTTTAATGAAAAATCTTATGAACACGTACGAAAATTTATAGTTTTTAATATATTAGCGATGCCTCAAAGAGCATTACGCATGACAACACCAATTGCAGTAGTTTTTGGGTCTGTAATAACTAATTTTCACATTTTTTCTGAAAATGAAGATGCTGCATACATTTAGGGGTTAAATAATACTACGAAAAATTCTAAAAGCTGAAATCATTAAAATAAATGTTTGGATGAATGAAATTCCAATGATTACAAACGCGTGATGCTAAACATTCATATTCCAACACATGGAAACGAGATTTACAAGGTATTTCTTTGATTTGCATTTTGTTGCATTTAACCCCAGACACCTAACGGAATTTTAAAAATATTTATTTAATAAAATTGGGTGATTGTTCGAAAAATATTTTTATACAAACAATGTTGGTATAACATGAAGAAACCAGTAAAAAGTTTGTTGGTAATATTATCAAGCCGATCTGTCATACTGGGTAAAGTTTTTTTCGGCATAAAAAAATGTTAAAATTTGTACATTTATTGCTCGATTTTTCAAATTTTACATAAAAATAAAAAACTTAAGAAAATTAGCTTAAGATGTGAGAAATTATGTCATCATCATTTTGTGATCATTAAAAGATAACTTTATTACAATACATTAAATTGAAAATTGATTTAATGTAGTGTTATATAAATGTTGCATCGAACCCCGCTGTTGCATGATGCCCCGTTTGACGGTATAATTACACTATAAATATACAGGTGTTTTTAAGGATGATGGTTTTTTATCTTTTCAATTGTTCCAGAGTTGAATCAAACAATTTAATTATTCCAGGAAGATTGATTTAAGTACAGAAAATTGAAGTTTTATCGATTTTGAATTATCATTTTTAATAACGATAGAATTTTTAATTCGTATTGGTAAGATTGCATAATAATTTATATCCCGCTTAATTCAATTACTAAAACTGTTTAATGTTATAAAATAACCACAAATGGACAATATTTGTGATTTGTTTTTTTTCTCATTGTACATTTGGTTTCAAAGTTTGAAATGAAAATACTTAAATATTTGATTTATTCTTTAAAACTTATAATTTGGATGTTAGAACATTTGTTGTTTTTAGACATTTTTTGAATTCATATGTGTTCGAAACTTGTACCCGGAATGTATTTTGTTTTGTTTTAAATATTCAATAAACTTTAAAAACTACATTGAAATTTAAAAAAAAAGTGGATGTTCGAATTTTGTGCTCTTTTTGAATTGAAAAGAATGACTGTTTAAAAAATAAAACATGAAAGTTGAAATATTCAAAAGCAGGGAAGTTGAATAATTTTATGTTTTCAAAATCACGATATTTCGAATGTTTTAGATACATACATACACATTCAAAATTTACTTCTGTTGTCAAATATTTAGCAATTCGAAATAATTTTACTTTGGAAAGTTACAAAATTCAGGAAAATGTTAAATTTAACCAGATAAATTTTGAAAATGGAACATACGATATGCTAGAAAAAGGAGGAAAATTCATACATTTTTTAATTCTAAATAGAGTTTCGAAATATTACAATTGGTCAATATGAACACTGGAAAATTGAATTCTTTGTTTGATACTTTGATATTTTTTAAAAGTGTGGTACGTTCAAGTTTATCAAATAATTGAAAATTCGTTTGAGGTTGCTTATGTTTAATTCTAAGGTACGAAAAATGATGTTAGAAAAAGTTTTTAAAAACAAAGCTAAATACCAAATAAGAATTTCTTTTCTACTAAGAACAAAAAATCTGTTATGTAAAATTGAAAATATTAATTTTCAATCTTTTTCTTTTCATTTAGGTTAAGAATGAATTTTCTAATATCATAAATCAAATTCAAAACCTAATCTTTGACATTATAAACTTAAACTAAACTAAACCGACTCAGCAGGGTCCGCCGAGTATGAAAATGTTTATAATTACTTTAATAATAATGATTTTGTTGTAGGAATCTGGGAGGATAGTAATAACTAGAAAATTGGAATTAAAACGAAAAGTAAACCAGCTGTTTCACTTTAATACATGTCATGGGGGGAGGGGATGGCGCGGGGGAGGGGGTAGCTAAGAGTGTGAATTGCAGAATTTTCCGCATTTATGTAGGCTGAGCAAATCAGGAATATTTTTTCCTGAAATCTGACAAAACCTGGGAATTTGAATTTTTTTCAACACAAAATCCCAACAAAGCAGCATTTAAAAGAAAAATCGACAGGAAAGTGAAAAAAACAAACGAATCACGTCAGCAGCGTTTAAATTGTTCTGTAAACTCCCACAAAAATATTATGGTCAGTTTTATCGTTTTTTTATAGGGAGACACTTTTGACTAGTGTTACGGTGAACATAATTGAAAGTCATTAAAATATTTTCAAAAAACTATCAAAGAATTGTTTGGTCAACCCACAGAATTTAAGTAAATATTTGTGTGATCTAAATACGGATTTTATTGGTAATGTAGGTTTGTAGGTGTAGGTAGTGTAGGTGTAGAGTTTTCTCTTTTCCATCATTGATAACTTTTCAGTAGTTCTCTTTTCCAAATTTATTTTTTCAAACACAAAAGCGGATTTGCATATTATAAAAATATGTTAAAAAATTATTCGAAAAACCATGTTTTGTGTAATTTTCAATTGTCATTTAATGTTGTCATTAAAAAAATCAAAACGGCGAATACTATTTAAATGATTTGAAAAACAAATTGAAACAATATACACATTTTGAAATATGTGTTTCAAATTCTAACTTTTTCGTATTTTTTCGGTTTGAGTTTTTGTTCGGATTTTTTTGTTTTTTTCTATACATGACTGATGAAACGAAATATTTTGCCAAACTCATGCACTACTGCCATAGAATCCACTTTCATTTTACCCACGATAACCGCAAAGAAGTCGAACCTTAATCGTGCATCATTCAGATTTCATTGAGATTTTGACTGATCACGGTCCGAGTGTCCGTGGCGAAATTTTTCTCGCTTATTAAAAGAGCTAGTGAAATAAAAAATACACAGATTTGTAGAGATTAAAATGCACTAAAAGTCGTATTTTTTGCGAATTTTTGAAACGAAGTATTTGAAAGATGTTCAACAAACAAAGTATTAAACCAGTAATTTTGACTGAGGCGGTCTTTCTAGTGTTAATATATGTATGTTACCAGCCGACCCGGTAAACTTCGTCTTACCTTTAAATAAGGCTGGAACAAATATACATTTCTACTTTTGTCACCCTTCCTTCGAAATTTCCAAAAAACCCGAATAAAAAAAGTTTGAAGTATTTTGTAGAAATTTCAGAAAAAAAAATCGAATATTCGAAAGATTACAAGACCAAAAAACAAAAATTGGAAGTTGTGAGTTATTTCATCTTTTATTGTTAATTGCATGAATTTTAAGACTATATCGAGAGTCTGATTTGAAAGATGAAAATTCCGCACTCACTTATACCATCACATTCTTTATGTAACCAATCATGTGCCAAAAGTTGAAAAGGGAGTATAAGACAAACGGACCAACAGCAATGTTTTGTTGCTTCAAATTATTTCTACTAAAAAATCAACATTCATACGCACCGTTGCCATCCTGAACAAACTGCGCTGATGCACCTAATTAGACCTCCTTGCAAATAATTTGTGCGCAGTATAATCTGTTCACTGACACATACATAGACAATGACATATATCGATATGCTTTACATCTTAAGATGAAATTGAATTAAAAATAATTGCGACTGGCGTGTCTAATAAAAAAGTTTAGCTATTTTTCATGGAATTCAAAAAAGGACCGAATAATCTATAAATTATTTGCTTCACTGACATTCTAGTACCGGAATGTACAAAATGGATTCTGTTTTCTGTTTGTTTATATTCATATGTAGGTCGATCAACTTTCATTGTTAAACTCTTTGGTTCGCATTTTATAACAATTTTTTGTTCAAAACAATAACGATTATGCCGTTTGGAAATGTGATTCGAAAATCAGAAGTGAGCAACGGCTGATTTGAAAAACTGTCATCGATTGTCTATGTATGCGTCAGTGCGAAAATATTTCTGCGTGCAAATTATTTGCACAGGAGTCTAAATGGGTGCAATTTCCGCAATATATTCTTGAATTTATTGAATTTTTCGATAAAAAATTACTTGATTTTTAGGTTTTGTGCAATGATGTAGTATGCTATTTTGTTGCATACCAATTTTCGTGCAATTTGTTCCAATTTATTATTTTTTATTTTTTACTAAACCCCCCCCCCCCTCCCTCGCGATGTTCCAACTCCGAGTGACAAAAGAAGGATTTGAAATTTGTTCCGGCCCAAATAAATCGTAATAAATGTTTTATTTCATCTACACGTACTTAACTTCATCGTGCTCACGAATCGTACAAAATTGTACGGCTTGTGTCCCATTTAAAGTTGATTTAGTATGAGGACCCCTCTTCCATAAAAAGTGAGATTCTTGAAACTATTATGGGGCCGTTCAGATACCACGTGGACAGAAAAATGAGATTTTTGACCCCCTCCCCCCCTCCGTGGACAAGCGTGGACATTTGACAAACCCCTACCCCCCTCCACGGATGTCCACGTGGACAGAATTGATATTGCTTTTTTTCTAAATCTAATTTGACAGATAGAAATCACCACTTTTTGCCTTTTTGTTATTGAGATGGCTGATTTGAAAAAAAAAAAAAAGAATTAATCAGTTCCCGATATAAAATAATTTAATAAATTTTAAATTTCTAAACTATCCTATTTATAACTGGCTTATTGTTCAAACTTAAACTGGTAAGCTTTGAAAGGTTTGAAAGGTTTTGATTTAAACATCTTAATTTTTTTCACCTTTAGAAAATATTTTGAAGGTAAGTTTGTCCACGTGGACATGACCCAAACCCCTATCCCCCTCTCCGTGAACAAGCGTGGACATTTTCATACCCCCGTCCCCCACCCCCCCTAAGTTGTCCACGTGGTGTGTGGACGGCCCCTATACAAACCATCTCTGACCCAAAAAACCCTCGGATACCAAATTTTACTTCATTCCGACCGACCGTTTATACGTAATACAAAGAAAACGTCTCCATTTTTATACATATATAAGATATCACTTTCTCAAAAATTCAATAAACAACATATTTTAGGAACTCCCAGTGAATCAAACGTCACGATTCGAATATTCTAAGCTTTTCCACATTCGGGTAGTTTATTCCAATTTATTAGTTTTTTGGCACTATTTTTTATTATCCCCTTCTCGAGATGTTCCAACTCCAGGTGACATAAGGTGGATTTGACATTTGTTCCGGCTTTATCACTTCTTGGAAGAACATTTGCAGTACAGAATAAGTGGAATAGAGAAAAACATCTCTTATTTTCATTAAGCACAAGTCTCTCGTATTAAGTACAAAAATATATCGCTTCTTCTTTAAGTTTTTACATTGGTTGTAAGGAGGCTTATAAACATTCAATTTATGGATAGATTCATGTTTATTTAAAGTTATTAAAAGTCTTTATAATAAACATTCCAGTTATTTTATTATTCCGTCCAATATTCGAGTTTTATTTAAAAAAAAAAAATAAAATAAATCGATCATTTAAAAAATTTGCCTCAGTTCAAACATTCTCCACCCTTTTTCCGAAAATAAAATTTAAACTACTTTAATTGCTGAAATTAGACCAATGCGCCAGACTGAGTTTTCTTTTTTATTAATTTTCCTCACCAGTTTCAGTCTTAAATTTGTAATTCAGTAAGAAATATATGTAAGCTTTCCTTACTGATTTCATCGGAGGTAGAATTTTATTGCCCTACGTGTAAGATATATGTCCTACTTAATATCAACATTTGGGTACTCTTCCACTTCAGTATGAGAAACCAAATGATTTCTCAAAAGAAAAGCTTCGTAGACGCTTTTCGCCAATCTACCCTTACGATATTGGGCAAGTCCAAGTTTTCGCTTTCCTGCTTTCATCACAACTTGGCTTGTTTGCCAAATGAAGTAGATAATTTGATTGTTTTCCCTAATTTTCGCTTTCTGGTGCCCATTCCATCTGTTTCTGTAGGCTTCTGTTGGTAAGGAATTTCGGACCGGTTTGTTTGTATTTGTGCTGGGCATTGTGTCACCTCTTCTCTTGAATCGCCTTAGACGGGAGTGCTGTTGTTGTTGTCATTCCTATCATATTGCCTTGACATCTCTCTCGAGTTAATCGATCTGGTTTATCGGCTACAATTTCTGGAATTATGCAATTAAATTGAATTTGGGGGTGATTTTGAGGGGTCGTTTGCGATCTACCGGAACAGCCCAAAACCAAACCCTCGCTACGATAAAGCTCCTTTCAGTTCCGTTTTCGCAAGAAATGTTCAAACCGCCAATTGCTGGTTTCGTTGTGTTTGGCTTTTCGTCAAAGCCAGGCAGAAGACTGAAATTGATATTGAGTTGATTGAATTCATTAGGATTTTCAATCTACACATGTGGCGAGGCAAATAGATTCTTGTGTGTCGATGGAAAGTAATCCAGTGGGTGCGTTTTCAGTTCATCTGAATGGAATCTCAATCACAAGCCTTTTTATTGGATTTGTAATAATTGGAAAACTCATCAGGAACGAATAGGAAACTGCCTCAGAAACGTTTGATGCGTTTGGATATGACAGCGTCTGGAGCGAGCAGAGTTCTTTCTTTGGTTTCTAATTAATTTTTAATTAGAAAAGATCAGCATACACAATGCAGGATCAAATAAAAGAAAAAGTTTAAAAATACAAACGTAATTGCTGATTGGATTTGTTCATCAGTGCTCGATAGTTATTTTCTCTTACAAACAATAAGTGTGGAAAAGAGGGCATTTGGGTTGCCCTTAGCTTTTTAAATTTATCCATTACAAAATTGTACAGATTTCACTCAAATTGAAAAACTCAAAAACGAAAAAAATTTGTGAAAATATAGTAAAAATTATCACTGCAAGAATCATAACTAATTCTGGCTACACTGCAAAAATAATCATATTCAATTAATTTTTTTTATCAGCGCAACCGCATTGCAAATGATTGAAGGAAACTAAATAAATATCCAATACGATGAAAATCACATGAAATGTTTTTTTTTGTTTCGCTTGTATATAGTGGTCATGCATTATTTTGCACAGGAGCTCGAGTCTTCATGCCAGTAGTGCTTTTCCAATCATATCATCAGTTTAATGCTTGTTTCAGCGCATATTTTGCATAGAGTTAGCGCCAAGTGGAATTGAAATTTTGCAATCTTTGGGTGTAGGTTGTACGTACACTCGTGCAAGAAACAATGAAACAAGATGAGTACCAATGACTTTCAACGTGCCCAAAACAGGAGTTGCAAAATTTTTCCCACTTTTATTGGGTGGGCAAATAAGAAAAAACTTTTTTCAAAACCTAGAAAAATTTGGTCATTTGGTTTTGATTTTTTTTTCTACACATTATCCGAACAAATCAAGCAGAATGCAGTATTTAATTATTCGGAAAAAAATGTATCACAAAGTGAATAACGCCAAACAACCAAATTTGCTTTAATGTCTAGTCCATTTTACTTTGAAAACCCGTTTATGTCCGAATGATTCTGGGTAATCTGAGATGCCTACAATATATTATACATCAATTTATCTTACTTATTAAATAAGAAAAATATTTTAGGAGTTACTAACGAACAATCATTATTTTTTGAATATGAAAATTTTTATCCACGTTTTAAAAAATGTTATAATTTTATCGGCAGCTAAACAACGGGAACTGGAATAATAATAAAACCGAACAATCTGGAATGGTCACTTTAGAAGCATGAGTGTTAGTATGAATAATGCAAAGTAAATGTTATTTAGCCTTTCATTCATTATTAAAAAATTTGCGTATGTTGAAACACTCCACACCCTTTTCCCAATAATTGATTTAAAAAAATCAAACATTAAAACATTATCGTAGACAAATCGATAATACTCAATTGATATACCATTTCAATTTCAGTCTGGGATTTGAAATTTTAAATGAAATTTTTTCAACACGTTCATTCCAAGCTTGATACTCTTGATTCTGAAGCACTTTAATTTTAAAGCTATCCTCTACTTAAGCTAACAACCAGAATATAGCATATTATTTTTTAGTCGACTACTCTCAAATTCGTTTTTTATCATAAAAACACACTCATAGTTGAATTACGAGTTTCATTGAGTGATTCTCTAAATATGAATATGATTTAAATCATGTCTTCTTCCAGATTTATGATTCTGTGTTTTGAACATTTTGTCACATTTAGAAGAACTATTTGACAAAAGTTCCTGTTTTTTTAATATTTGATCTGATGAGAACCTTATTCTTAATATTTTTTTTTAAATAATCCGCATTATTTATTTAGTTTTAAACACATGCAAACGTTTTCATTAAAAATATGAAATTGAAATAAAACATTTGGATATAAATTTTAATTTTTACAATTCCTGCTTTAGCTCTGATTTGCAATTTTTTTTTCAAATTTTCATAGTATTCCGTCGCACGACATAACTTGACGAATAAAATTCCTAAAGTTCTCTCGGTCCATGGCAACCGTTCTCCAATTCCTTGGACACCCCATGTTCGCCAGATCACGCTCCGCTTTGTTTTTCAATTTTGAATTAGAAATTCACTTGTTATCTTTTTTTCAAATCTTGGTTTAATTTGAGACACTGCATTGTGGTTATGAATGAAATGCGATTTTTTATATGTGTATCGCTTTGGAATTTAAACTTATTTCAATTTTTTGTATTTTCAATTCGAAGTCTACGATCTACTATTAATGTTTTTTTCACATTGTCATGATAGAAATATTTATTCTGCTTTCGATGAAGCACATACCAAGCGTTTAACCATGAAAAGAAAAACATTTGAATATCTATCTTTGATGATTTCTAAATAAGAGAATTTTGGGTGATGCTAGAGTTATTTAACAAATTGGAATGAATTTTGCATTTAACAGCTTTAATCAGACTTTTAAGAGAGATTAACTGCAATATTTGCATGTGATGTACAATTATTGTTGGAAAACGCCGGACATAATTGTTAATTCAATGCATTCAAGCTTGCTAGATTTCCAGAGATCAAAGCTTAGTTCTTTTAGAAATGGAACAGTTACGAATGCGTGTATCTCATAAACCATTCGTTTGTTCGAAACACTTTCTTTGAAAGAAATGAAGGTAATTTTATGATAATTCATGAAAACTTTGAAAAAAATCTATAGTTTATCATGAGAAAAATTTCTACTTTAATATTGGTACCTCCCATCGGCAGGCGCACACTTTTCTCAGTCATGATATTGATCAGTGTTTCAAACTTATACTCCGTCTAATTTGTTTTTTAGGCAGCTACATCCTCCTCCTTCAATTTCTGCTTTATTTCGGTCCAATACTTCTCTTCTAAAAACACTGAAGGCAATTTAGTGGCTACATCTGTATCGAAATGAACAGAACTTGATTATTTTCGAGTCACTTTAAAGCGTTTTTAATGGAATGTGTGCTTTCAAAATCTGACAATAACGAAGTAAAATCATCATAAGATTGAACTTAAAGTATAATCGGTTAGTGTAGATCGCAGGTTGCGAAGGGTACATACAATATCACTCTGTGAAGGCTTTTAAAAACAGCGAAAACCAAAGCGTTCGTTTTGAAAGTTGTTGTTTTTTCCACAGGAGCAGAATTTTGGCAAACCATTATATTTTATACAGAACCTTTAAGCGATTTACATTTGTTTTTCGCTTATTCAAAATTAAAAATGCTGGTATGAGACTTGACTTCCCTGTTCTTTATCTCCCCTCAACCGTAGTTGCCGATCATATGCTTCAATCCAATGCTTGATTTGAACTCTGCTGACAATTTTGACAGTGTTTGCATAATTTTCCACTACTCACGCACTGTAATTCGTTGAATAATCAACACATTGTGACGGTTTTGTCATCTATTAGTTTGATTATGACGGATTTTGAAGGATTGCAAATTTTTATTCTATTACATTGTAAATATATCAAAAACGCGTAAATTTTATATTTGAAAAATTTGGTCTGATAATACTTTTCACAGGCAACAAAATGCTGTCAAAATATTGAATGTCCGATTACTAGAAAATGATTTATTAGCAAAAGGAAGTGTTTTATTTCTGAAAGAACTACGATTTGAAAATTATAATATGATTATAATTTAAATGGCATGTGCGGCGGAATGAAAACTAGAAAGAATTTATTTTATAGAATTTGAAAGAAAGGTGGATAGACAGGCATTAGTGCGCCAATAGGAGAAAGCTTGATAGGTGTTGAAATTTTAGGCTAGAGGGCATGTTGATGAAAAGCTCCCATGAATTGCTCCCGCCTTTGCTCTGCATTAGCTAACTATACATGAGAAACCCAGAAAGAGAATTCCCATGTATAGCGAGCCCAATGGTTTGAGAGCGTGTTTTTACGCACACTTCAAACGAGCAAAAACGTAGCAACCCATGGGCAGACGGTGGCAACGCTATTCAAACCGTATGGAGCACATCTCTCAGATTTAAGCTTTTTTTGACAGATTTAAGCTTTTTTTCTCAGATTTAAGCTTTTGTCTCCTATCTTCTCAAGGAAAAAAAAGCTTAAATCTGAGGAAAAAAAGCTTAAAAACGAGATTCACGACCACTTGTTTAAAAGATGTTGGTCACACGATACATAGACAAAACGTGTAACGTTGCCTCCCTCTGCCCATGGGCCTACTGAGCTTTCCTTATGCGAGAACAGTTCTATCGACGTTGCCATTATTTCAGATTCGCTGCGAATAGTTGCTACTTGTCGATTTTTTCGCATTTCACATTTTATCTATTCCGCGTTCTAACTTTTTGGCCAAGTGTCAATTTTTTTAACCGTATTTTTTCTTATTGTATTTTTTCTTTTTGCCAATGATTGTTTGTTATATGATTTTAATCGCCGTAATTTGTATGATTATAATTTTAATGGCATGTGCAGAAAATTATAATAACGCAACACCAGTTTTTTTTAGTTTTGCAAGTAATGTGAATGATTTTAATTTAATGATTAATGGCATTTCGGTGAACTATACATTCTAATAGGAAGAATTTCAAATGAAAGTAATGAAAATTATAGACGGATAGATTAGATTAGGAAGCATGAAAGGTGTTGAAAATGAGCCAAGAGCGTGATTTGAGAAAACTTCTTGTGCGGCAAGAAGTATTCTACTCTACAGCTACACATTAAAAATTTCAAATTCAAAATCAAATTAAGAGTATGGTTTTTCAAGAGACTACAAACTAATGCCAAGACCTCAAAAACCTATTACAAGTTCTAAATTCTGCTACAGCTTTTCAGAGTTTCTCACTTGTTCAAAGTTCAAAGTATGGTGGTTTCCGCACGAATAGAGAGTCGTCGGTGGCGGCGATTAAATTTTAAATAAAATTAAACCCATTTCGGAGGTTGTGATTACATATTCTCATAACATATATTGTATTTAAGATTCTGGTTTCCCAATTAGAATTATTATAAAAAATTAGAAGTGAAAAGCTGTTTTGATATCCTGGATGAAATATCATATCAAGTTTCGATAATAGTTTTCCGAATATGAAAAAAAGAAAAAAATATACATATTTAAATTTGATGTTCTTCGACTTAACTCTTACACAAAATTCAAACATTTGAAGCTTCTGAATGGAGATCCAATATTTGAAACTCAGGTTCAAATTCTTCTTTTGAAATTAATATTTTAATTCATATTCGCAATATAGATTAAAAATAGATAATGAATTTAGATTTAACCAAACCTACAGAATTTAAATTATAGATTCATGAATGAGGGCTCTAAAACTTAGCTTATAAAATTCTGATCTGGTATTTAGATTCGGAAATCGTATTTTATTGTACATTTCAGAATATGTTAAATGTTCTATTTTGGAATTTAGGTTCAGAATTCCAATTGTACTCGAATTTCAATTCCGAATGTAGATTACAAATTCCAAAGATTGAGCTTGTAAAGGAATTTTACAATCAACATAAAGTTGTTGAGGAATTCAAGAGATAATGATCTTAAAAATTTGCTTGATAATTCAATTTCAAGATTTCAAGTTGTGAATCAAAATTAGTTTGAGCACACAATTCAGCTGATAATCACAAATATAATGTAGAATTTGAGTTAATTTGCTAAGTTTTGTTTTATGCAAAACATATAATTTTATTTTAAAAAAAATCATCCCCAGAATTTTCATTATGGAATTGATATTCACAAAAGACATCTGGACAAAATTCTATATTTTCTCGGTGTATTGTTTAACATTATTAAAATTGCAATTTTTTTTAAATCCAAATTTGAAACCTAAATCACAAATTTGATTCAAGTTTGCATCAAGCAAATTAAATTCGAAAAATTTTGATCCCTTACTATTCAATTTTTTTTATTTTCATAAAATATTAAAATCTTTAAATTTTCAAAAGAGTATGGAAGATTGGGCTAGTTTGATTTGAGTATAGAATTTTTTTTTAAGAAATTGATGGCTCTCCTAATAAAGTTATTTTAAGGTCCAGTCAAAAAAGTTTGATTTAAAACAAATTCAGATTATCCATCGATGAAAGCGAATTCCATCTTTTGTTACTTAATGTATCAGTATAAATATTATGTCACCTTCTAGGTTTAAGACCAACTTTATAAAGTTACGATTTAATACGAATGTACTCGAAAATTAATAATCATGTAGCTACGAACATAATTTGTTTTAATATTTTTTCCGCGCATTGTTGGGCAAAATTCATAAGAGAAAAACAGCCACCAAAACCCCCTCCCCCATGAGTCGGTTCTTCCTACGGCCCTGACCTGACAATATACTCATTTTCAGTTCCTTTACTGCCGTTGGAAGCATAATTGTCACAAGTTATATTCTGAAAACAACAAACATGATACTAGATATGATACTAAATGATACTGAATGATACTGAAAATCAACAAACGTGATACTAAGAATTTATTAAACAAATGCTTTACAAAGAAATTATTTAAAAAAAGATTTACTACTTAATTATAATAAATATTTAAAAATTAAATTTTTGATTGAAACGTTTAAAAAAACAGGCAAGTTGGTTTAAGGCTAAAGTAATTCTTTGAGGTGACGAATGAGTTGAGATTTGAAATAACTACGGCTGTTAGTACTTTTGAGACTTCTGGAAGACTGTTGTAGGATAATGGTCCAACGTAGGAGATTCTGCGTTGACCGAAAGATGTTGCAAAGAATTGGAAGTAGTATTATGTGACTGACGAGTAATATGAGAGCAAGTATCTAAGCAAACAATAAATTACGGTTATATCTATATTATTTATGGAGTTCAAATTATCGAACACGTTCATTAATGTTTGCAAGTTGCACAACTTAAATAAAGGCAAAACACAATGAGATGTATTTGAATAAAGTGATAGTATAAAAGATAGTTTTCATACAATGATTCTGTTTCGTCTGCAACTGGGATGTAATTATCTATTTGGAAGTCAATCTTTTGTATTATAATAATTATAAAATAGCATTTCAAAATAATTCGAAAACATTATATAAACATTAACCCTACATACATTTTTAAAAGAAAAATAGTAACAGAATCCTACATCGTTGTTTTGAAATTTCTTATTCTGAAGATTTTTGAAAAGAAATGTATAATGTTTGCAATAGACTGAGTCTATTTGGGGTCAATTTTGGATTTCTCAAACCCTGGGGTCTTAAAAGCTTCGTTTTGGTCCAAAACTCATCCATGATTTTTTGCAGAATTTTTAAGTAACGTTTACATGAGTAAATTTGAACTTTTAGGTTTGTATGGAAAAATTGAATATTTTGTACTGAAAAATCAACATCATTTTTGTTTCGTCTGTGGAATCGAGCCAGCTGATGGTTTTTGTGCCAATTTATAAATTTCCTTTAGGAAATTTTCCGCTGAACAACTTTGTTGAAGACACTAACTTCGTATCTTATTAGGCAAAAAAGTTATAAGGTGTTTAACTGAGGTATGTCTTTTTGCATTGATAAACAGTAAATTCAATTGACATCACTGCTGGAGCCTCGTGAAGTATTGCAAGAAAAGTAGTCATGATAGGCCTCGCTAGGCACCCTGCGGTGATGTCAATTGAATTTACTGTTTATCAATGCGAAAAGACATACCTCAGTTAAACAGCTAATAACTGTTTTGCCTAATAAGAAACGAAGTTAGTGTCTTCATCAAAGTTGTTCAGCGGAAAATTTCCTAAAGGAAATTTATAAATTGGCAAAAAAGCCATCAGCTGGCTCGATTCCACAGACGAAACAAAAATGATGTTGATTTTTCAGTACAAAATGTTCAATTTTCCCATACAAACCTAAAAGTTCAAATTTACTCATGTAAACGTTACTTAAAAATTCTGCAAAAAATCATGGATGAGTTTTGGACAAAAACGAAGCTTTTAAGATCCCAGGGTTTGAGAAATTCAAAAATGACCCCAAATCGACTCAGTCTAGTATGCAAGTTCCATATTCATACAGTCAGGAAGTTCAGGTAAAAACGATAAATTTTATTATTATTAATTAGTATTTGGATATTATAATAAGACCAAAAAAAAAAACTTTAACAATAATATGCCGCCAACCGTGGCCTAGAGGAGAGCATTCAAATCTTCTAAGGCAGAGGTCATAAGATCGAATCTCGGTCCCGGCATATATAGTGCTCTTTCTGTGGGCTGAAGCATTTTTTAGCATTTGTAAGATGCTAACCATCATGTCTTTGAAATATGTACGCATTAGTGTTAAGTTTGAATTAGATCTCTTCAAAGAAACATAAAGTTTCACTGAGATCCTATATGTGTGTATGTTCGTTTTTTCCATATGTTACTAAAACCTAGCCGAAAAGTCTGAAAATCTTCATAAATATACATTTTTAATCAGCTTCATCTTGTAGAAAGAGGCCACACTGTACTTATGGATGTATGGAATCATACGTCCAAAAAGAATGCAACTGTCCCCCACTTTTAATTTTACAGGAAAATATAGCCAACAATACACCTTATTCCTTTATCCGTAACCTCGAAAAAGCTTAAAACATCTAGCATAAAGTAATCATCCTTCAAATTTCATAAACAGTAATTACAACCTCGTTAGTTTTCAAGGAAACATCAAGAGTGCCATCTACTTCTGAGGTACCTTTGTCCTTCATGGAAAGATAAGTTGTCTCTGCAGTTGACTTTTCCACTACTCCTGGCTTGAGAGGAAAAAATAAAAACTCAAAAATAAAAGTTAAACAATATCATGGAAACGCTTGATGTTACTAAGCAGCAAATGAAGGTTTCCCTCCGGCAGAGTTATTATCCGAGAACTGGGGTCGCGCCACAGTGCCATTCCTTCCGTTGCGACGTCGCGACGCTGCTTTCTTCAATGGAAATCCGCACGGCTAGCCAGTCAGCCAGCCAATGAAGCAGCAGCCATTAGCCAGACCGAACAGCAACAGCTCCAACTTTGGAAGTGCAAAAAGTCGTTGCCGGTGGCAGCTGAGAAAGATAATTTCCGTGGCATCACCATTTCCGGCGATATGCCGGAAAGATGAAGGAAAATAATAACTTTTTCCCCGTTGGATATTAGAGACTCGCAAATAACGAAGTGGAGGAAAAAAGTGTAAATGGGTTTCCCAAGCGAAGGGAAATTTTTTGAAAGAAAGCACTTTCCAACAGCCCGACCGAAAAGCTTCAAAGTCAAAGCTCGTGCTCCCCAATTAGATGTCAACAATTTTTAATGCTTTGAATCCGTACAGTTATGAAGTTGCTGCTGCAAAAGTGGAAATTTGCTCATTTAAACAACCACACTATTGTTGCTGAAAGAGTGCCCCGACGCGACGCCCCACTCGAACGAACGCAGGATAATTGGTGAACGCGGATGCACCCACCCTCACAGAGTGATACGAGACGAGATGACGATGGCCAGGAAGTGACGAGAAAAGAGCTTTGAGCTGTCCTTGTCACTTCTCGTTTGCTCGTTGATGCTCGGTCGCTTGCGAATAGAATGACTGGGTTATTTTGCACCGGAATGAAATCCAAAAAAAAAAAACAACGAAAGGATTCATTACGGAGCAAACTTCCGGTACCAGGGCAGAGGATGGCAGAAACCTTTTTAGAAAACCCAACAAGGACACGCGTATGGCGACGGAAACCGGAAGTGCTGGTGGAATGGAAAAACCATCATAGTTAAACACCAGTGGGTCATAAAGTTCATTTTAGCTCCCGGATCCAGGAGTCAGTTTGTTACTGCTGGTGCGGTTTAATGAGCACGTGACTCCATCGTACTTGAACCGGATTGCCGCCACCCCACGGTTTACTATAAACCCGCTTCAACGGCTTCAGCAGTGATTTTCATTAGTTTAGATTACACCAAGTAGATAGATTTTCCTGTGGTTAACGTGAGTTTTTGCATGGAAAAAAGACTTACGGTATAGCTGATGAAAGGAGAAGTTTTCCTAAATTTGTTCATTATATAGAACACTTATTCTTTCGAATAAAGTAATGTTTTTTTTTACACTTTAATTCGTACCGCGTAAAAAAACCGTGTTAATTCCAAAAAACCTTGTAAAAGATACCGTGCTTATTGCGGAAACGTAAGATGATATGTAAGATGTGAGAAGTGAGACGTGAAAAGTAAGAGGTAAGACTGGAGGGGTGAGACCGAAGACGTAAGACGTGAGAAGTGAGAAATGACCTGTAAGAAGTGGACCGTGAGACGTGAGAAGTGCGCCGTGAGCAGTTAATTGAAACGTGAGAAGTCAGCCGTAAGAAGTGAGACGTTGGAAGTGAGAAATGAGCCGTAAGAAGTGATGAGGGAAATGTTAGCGTCTCACTTTTCTTCTGTCTTTGGTTATCTTTGGCCTCATTCTGCGAGGCCAATGAAGTGACTCGGAGTCTATATAGTTTATCTAGGGGAAAAGTTCATATAACGCCCAGTGTGGCTTATACGCGCCACTCGTGTTTTGAAGAATCCGTAACATTTTAAGCCTGCAAAATATTACCAATTTATTCTAAATACTGTGATAGGCCATGGCAAGTATGAATTTTTCCTTAAAATATCCCTGATTCGTGACAATTTCACAATTTAGTTTTTTGTTCATCTCGATGTATATTTCAAGACACTTTCAATAAGGTGTCATTTAGCGATTAAAAATGATAAGAAAATATTTTATAATACATCGGTAGAGAATAATCTAAATTATGAATTGGTCTTAAAAAATTACTCTAAACTCGCTAAAATATGCTTTTTATGGGTATGTTTTATCATGGCCCTTGAGTTCGGTAAAACGCGACACCAATAATATGCCGAAAATAGCATCACTTTTCAAATTTACTAATTTTTATTGAAAGTGAAAAAAAGGTGTAAAAACCACTTCTTGTGAATAATTCAGACCAAATAAATCAACTTTGATTGTTTTCTTAGTTTCATTTAGTCCATTTTGATTTTTCTCTCCAGTCAAAAAGTGTTTTAGTATTGGTGTGTTTTTGGGCTTCGGCTGTTTTCGAGTGTGTTTGGCTCTACGGCGCGTATTAAATACACACTGGCGCGAATTAGCAACACGGGTAAGTTCTGTGGCTTTTGATGACGGTTCAAAAAAGTAAGTTTTTGAAGCATTTAAGTGATTTTCAATGATGAAAAATGATTGGCACTTTGTAACCAGCCTTCTGCTGTTTACAATTTAAACTCTGCTGCTCGGGTCAACTGGTTTTGATATTGAAAATATTGTTAAGTTTTTTTTTATTATTGTTCGTAAATTTCTAAATACTATCCTGTATTTAGCAGCTCTAGGTTGGTGTCGAAATTAGTTAGTTTAATTATTTATCAATTTTCTTGTTTGTTCCTTTTTGTGTAGGAAATATTAAATTTATTTATTTTGTCTATGAATTTATTTGTTTTGGCATGCACTTATTTATTTATTTATTTAGGATAGGGTCTAGTTTTTCTATGTTTAAATTTATTAGGATACGCAATTTAATTATTCTATGGAACATCACATTCAAAAATTCAAATTCAAAAAGTGCTATAAAATGCCACAAAAACATCGAATAGAAAGACATCAACCATAACCAAAATTTTGTATTGATCCTGTCAACCAACGGACACGTCATCAATGGGGACTGGGACTTAAGCGGAAATGAGAGAGAGAGAAGATGAAGCTTAAAACCTATATATAGGTCGAAGGACCCCAAACAAGGTCTCTTCTTTAAGAAAGTCTAGTCCGGGTGAGTGTTGATTGCGACATCACACGCTACAAGTGATCGCGTTTCGAACCGTTAAAATCCGTATAACAACGGTAATCCGGATGCCTACACGGAAGTAATTTCCCGGGTTATCGGTTGAGTGAGCGCGAGTGTAGTGGACTAAGAAGCCGTTCGTTCCCCAGTGTCGAGAAACACCAATTGTACCTCGTGACACCGGTGAACTGTGTGGGTGCAACAAAGGTCGAGGGATCAGTGAAAAAAACCTCCACTTCCGTTACATTTTGGGAGGTTCTAGTGCAATGGTGTGACCTGGGGGGCTATCTTCTTTAGTTTTATTCCGACCGATTCCGTTAGAACGCTCACTCAATTGTCCGTGAGACACCCTACAGTGTAAAGTGCACATTGAACCACTCCCCGGACAATTAAGAAACGCTGACCTCCGTCAACATAGGTCAATTCGTCGCATGGGACCGTTAAACTAACGGTTACCTACCTGGCCTCCGTCAACATAGGCCAATCTGTCGAAGCCGTCGGCTACGACGACCAATTCCGAACCGCATGCAACTTACCTGGAATCCTTCTCTTACTCCGTCGTCATCTGCCATTACCCGTTCATCGAGGTCCCCCAACGAGTCGACCAACGAGCATCACGGCCGCAACGAGTCCAGCATCATCCTGAAAATAAAAGAAGAAACTAACAGCGCAAGTACTTACCTTATTTCTTTTCATCTAACAGTGAATTGTACAAAAATGCAAAATCATGCATAAGTAAAATGATAACCTAAAACTAAAATCAAAAGTTTTCATGCAAGAAGATCAAGTCAAATGATCTAAAAATTCAATAAAAATTAAAATGTATGGTCCAATCAAAATCAGTTGTTTATGTGCTATTATTTTCATAAAGTGATGTTCCCTAAATTTACAGGTTGTTAAAATTCCAGTCGAGACTAGTTTGCCTTTCAATACTGTCAGTTTTTGCACAATAGCTCCACCCGATCAGCAGAAGTTTGGGAAAAAAAAGTTCCCCCAGCAAATTCTCCAGGAGATCAAAATTAGTGAACGCCCAGCCGGGCAATCAAAACGTAGAGTAGCTTTTTCACAGCCCTAACTAATTGATACGTTTCAACTTGTAGAAAAAACTTTTCTTCAACGATTTCACTTTTTTTTATTCGAAACGTTCACGGGATTCATGGCAAATTGGTGATTCGCTTAGATGGGGCTTAATAGAGCAGGGGAACCTAGTAGGTGGGGACAAGAATACTCTTGCACTAGTGTGAGAATCAGGGTTTTGAATGTGATGATGGCTACGTTACAAACATTTATAAGAGTTGCGACGTTGCAGTCGCCATTCAACGACAACAAACAATGTTTCATTCAATTTCAATAATTACAATTAAAGCAGCCATTTGTTTACGCTTTTTCTCTCTGACGCACAGAACGGCGACGTTATTTGTTCTGAATAATAAACAACTTTATTTGCATCCCACAAGTTTTTCCTTATAAGTTTCCATGGCTACAATTGGCCGCCTAACACTTGACTTCGTGATTGAGTCGCGTTACGTCACAATCGTTCATAAACAATTGTATGGATAGAATGGACTGATAAAGCTTGCTTTATTTAGAATTGGAACACATTTTTGCGCAAATTGTGGCACTCCGGGTGGATGGATTTGGAAGTTCTTGGCACCAACGTGTCGGGAATTTTGTCAACTGGTGTAAAGTGTGAATTTTTGACATTCCGAAAATCGTCAGTACTTTGTTAACAATCAACAAGGTAGCCGATAGTGAACAGTTATTTGGAAAATCCATTGTAGTCTGCATCTAGGCTAGCTAAACAGCTAAACATTGACGACGATTCGGAAGCCTCAAGCCAATCGTCGGAGTGGAACTGTCGAGTGAAAACTATAGTATTTGAAAGACTCAAATACTAGTATTTCACTTATCGACGATAACCCACTGAGGATGCTAGCAAGTAGCTAGTAAAATACTAGTATATGGGTCTTTCAAATTTTTTTTTGTTTCGATTATAGTCGTTTTACCATCTTTATGGCATTCGCGACTTTATCAACGTTGCAGTTGGCGGTTCGTTATTGAAAAACTTATCCGATACAACTGTGTTCGATGCATTCTTCGAAAAAAATCACACATGATACGTTTCATTTGGTTCAAAATTTTCAAGTCCGAACATGCTTTTTCTGAGCTATTTCAAAAATATAGGGAAATTGAGGGTAAAATAGCCAGAACTTCTGTTTCCAATCCGTGCGATGGCTTATATTGGCTTTGTTGGATTTCTTGGAAAAAATAACATTAGATCCAACCCATTTGGTTCAAAATTTTCAAGTCCGAACATGCTTTTTTTTTAATCATTGAAAAATGTAGGGTAAGTGAGCGTAAAAAGAGCCATAACTCAATTTTCCAAAGCGTGCGGTGGCTCAAACAGCCTTCATGGGATTTCTCGAAAAAAAATCTCACAAGATACGTCCCAAGTTTTAAGGTTGATGGGACACCAAACTGGCGTAGTCAGAAAAATTATTAATTTAACCAGTTATTTTTAAATTTACAAAAACATGTGATTTTTACCCTACTAAGAAAAAGGGGTAAGTTGCAACAAACTCTGTAATTAATGAAAAATCAAATGAGAACGTTTGAAAATTTAAAGTTTTAGAAACATATGTGATGTCATAACGCGTAAAGCACCAATTGTAGTAATTTTTGGTTTTGTTCAAATTTAATTTTACATTTTTTTTTCTGTCAAAAATTTTTGACGGTAATTTTCTCAATATTTAAGGTAAAAAAATTGCATTTTATATATTAATGAGCTCCTTTACGTAACTATATTATTGACAGCTAACTACTCTACAAACATGTTTTGCTAAAAAAGGGTTTGAAAATGATCGTGGTTAAGTTTTTAATCAGCAACCTGTCTGAAAGAAGGCCACCAAAATCCACTAAGAAGCGTGCTTTCAGCCGTAAATCATCTGGATTTGGAGAAATTATCCAACCAAAATGTCACAAAACTTCAATAGACGGAGCGACCGAAAAGGAAAATTACCGATGTCTGCCCAATGTTTGGCACCCCACTTTTTCCCCTATAGTTTTTTTGTTATTACCCTGTCCCGAACTTTAATCCTCCGGCTTACTGGTCACATGCCGCAGTCCGCAGTACCAACTGCGAAGATTGCGGTACGACAAGAATTTGCCCTTTGAGATGGGCCAAAATGTCACTCTGCAGAACGGATATATTTTTTGAAGAATTGTCTATAAAAAACAAAAATAATTCTAGGGCAAACAATCCGCCATCATGCATAACAGCTTTATCACAGTTCATATCAATCTGCCAAACTTCAAAGGTAGCAAGAATGGTTGAACAAAGGCTGAAAAAAAAAAGATACGAAAACAAATGTTTAACTTCTCCCCTCAAGCAACCAAAAGTCCCATATCTACATAAACTCAAGCCACCAAAGTTCAAATTTTGCTAAACAAAGGTTTCAAAGGGAATTTGTAACGAATTTTCTCGAAAGCGAGCATGAAAGTAACAAATTGTTCCTCAAATAGCTTTTTTGTGACACGACAATCGCATCACTCATCATTAAAGTTGCAAGTAGGGCCTCAAACAGCCTTCTATGGACTTGAAGTTCCAAAAAGTTCCTCAAATCACCTTTTTTGTGACATGCCCGCCATTTCATGAATATGATATGTGTATGTTGAACATACTATGTTTACTAGACCGCTGCAAAAAATGACTTTTTGCTCCCATATGTTTTTTCGATGCCTTTTGGGTCACCAAGCATCAGTGTAAAATTTAAGACGATTTGGTTGATTTCTGAGTTAGCGCAACGCGTTTCAATTGTGTATGGAAATTTTTATGGAAGAAGAAATATTGCACAATAAATCATGCAGAAAACTCAAATAAGCTTGAAATGAAATCGGTCTTTTATTTTTGGTTTTGACTATTCTTAAGCTTCATTTTTTGTCACCATGACAAGCACCTGAGAATTTCATGAAAAAAGTTATAACCATTTCAAAATATAAAACCTGGATCCATTGAAAAGTATTCAAAAATAGAAGAATTTGCTTGCTAGGGCTGTTATGAATTAAATGAAAGATTTTTGCAAAGGTTATAAAAATCAATAAATTCTCTGGCAATGCAAAGCAGTTTTTTGAGATTTTTTACTTTCATCCTACGGCTACACAGCTTTCAAAAACGTAAAAATTAAAAAAAAAAAACTTATTTTGAAAAAAAAAAATTTTTAAAACATCGATTAACTTTTCTAGGGTACAAATTAGGCTTGTGCTTTGTTCACATGAATTGTACTACAAGAATCAAGAAATATCTTTCATACAAAGTTGAATGTTACTTTGATTTATCGGCCTAGCGGTGAAAAGTGATGTCCTTTTTAGTAGGGACATCTAAAGATTATGAAATTTTTATATAGATGGATAGAAGGTTAGAAGAAATGAAAGATGGTGAAAATGAGCGGGTAGAATTTGTCTAGAAGCATTACCATCACATACCAAATTTTTGTTCCTCACGAGCCTACTACTATGAAGTGGTAGATACAGATAGAGTTGCATCTACCACCACACATTAGAAGGCTTAGCGTGGTCCGCCCCACAAGCGAGAACTTGTAGTGCGGACGAACAAAAAGATGGTAGTAGTAGGCTCGTGAGGAACAAAAATTTGGTATGTGATGGTAATGCTTCTAGACAAATTCTACCCGCTCATTTTCACCATCTTTCATTTCTTCTAACCTTCTATCCATCTATATAAAAATTTCATAATATTTAGATGTCCCTACTAAAAAGGACATCACTTTTCACCGCTAGGCCGATAAATCAAAGTAACAAACAAAAATTACGGTGGTTAATCTCTTCATAAAAACGAAGTTGAATTTTTTGGAGCTTTCAGTGAATCTCTGGCGATTTTTGAATGGAAAATTTTGCTTTCCCATACAAATTTCCATACCAAATTGAAACTCGTTGCGCTAATTCAGGACTTAATGGATCGCTTAGAAAAAAATTATTGCTATTTCTGGCAGCAAAAACAACCAAAAAAAGTTATGGGAGTTGTAAAAATTTAAGAATTTGAAATTTCCATACAAAGCTTGCAGCGGTCTAATGTTCACATATCATATTCATAAAATGGCGGACATTTCACAAAAAAATCATTTTTTGTAGCTTGGAAATTGTTGAAATGTATAATTTATATTGAAATTCAACTCAGATCAACTTAAAGCTGACTCGCAAAGGATTGTTTTTGAAAAGAGTAAATATTTAGACTTTAATAAATTACGTTCAATAGTATTTACTTACCACGAATTTATCACACATTGAAAGTCAGTTGAAGCAATTAATGAATTAAATATCAAGATAAACACAAGAACTTGTATAATTTTATTCTTAACAGTTCTTAACATGGAATTCCAATATTTTTTAAACCGATAATGTTTTAACGGATGTTTGATTTAAATGCCGGTTTGCAATGTTTCTGAGTAATAATTAACATGCGTCTTCGCTGCTGGCCGCTGGCTGCCCTTTCGAGTATTATCTTTTATTATCACTTTGAATTTTAACTGCCGGTGGACAACATCTAGGCGTGGCGTCGTGGCAGCGTGTTTGGCAACCATCTCGAAGAGTCGCGGTTGAAATCTGGTATCAGGACTAATTTTTATCATTAGGTTGTTTGATTGCTTGAGTTAGCGAATAAAACAAATGTGTAGCAGAACTCGCGTGCGTGACGGCATGTGTCGAACAAAGTTAAAAACAAAACAATTAAGTAAGATGAATTGAGGTGCTGGGAGGAATAAAGATGGATGCCGAGAAACCGGCAGCACCACACAGGATGGTGGTAACCGGAAAGGTTAAGAGAGGAAAGATTTTTTTTTTGCTTTTGCTGATTAAACGCTGTGTTTATTGCTTTAACCAAAAAAAACTTGATTTTTTATGTTTTTTGAGTCTTTCTTCAACCTTTGTGGCTGTCGTAATAAGAAATTAGTCCATTATAACAAAGCTCGAAAATCAGTTAAATCCATTTATAATGTAAATACATATTAAATTTCTCTAGCAAACACGCCATTCGAGTTACCAAGAAAACAAAGCATGATTTCAAAATGTTTTGAAAATTGTCACGGCACTTGCCTGCTAGAATAAGGTGACTCCAAACAACTAAGTCACTTTACGTCACTCGCCTCGCAGAATAAGCCCCTAGAAGATTTTTCTTTAATTTTTTGGGTGATATATTACATTCGTCGGCGTCATATCGATATGCTATTGGGTACGGGAAAAAAAGCATATTGCATCTAGCATTTATTATTGTTTTTCGAAGCCAAATAATATTTAACATCGAGAAACTTTCGTCGTCGCATGCACACATGTGACCTGGATGCCGTATGGAGCAAGTTTATCGCTCTAACCCACTGCGTATTCATCAATCAATTGACGTGCGGACCAATAATAATATGGGAACGGTACACGAAGCCCACGTTCGAAACGACGTCCAATTTCCTCAGATTGGCTCAACCAAGAGTGCCAATGGGTGCTGTGCAAGTCATCCCAAATAAGAGCACAATCGCAAGAAGAACGACGACACATGCCGACGACAGCAGTTAGTCGGATAAACTTTTCCAATCTTGGGGCCGAGCTGCATCGAACTTCTTGGAACGGTTTCCATGTGAATAAGTCGTACAACAGTTGGAAGCTGGGAGTTCTAGCTTCACGTACGATAGGTTGATACTGGAAAAAGTTTCAGCAGTTGAATTTTGGGTTCCCCTGAATGTATGCATGCATTGCATACTCGTCTTAAGACCGACTGGTGAACGGAAAAAGATTGATGAAGGGTTAAGAATGGGGAAAGTTCAATCTGTCAGCAAACTCTGATCGGATTTGCATAAGTTCTTTGTGTATCAGCTTTCTTTTCCCCATTCTTCATCTTCACTGGTATCGGAGAAAACTGCAGCCGATTTGGCAAAGCGACTTTGGGAAAATGAATAAGGAATGAGCGTTCGATACATGATGGTGAATTTATTGTTGTGAAAGTTTTCTCATTGTTTTGCTTGGGATGCCGGCATTAAAAAGTTTTACGAAAAATTTCACACTCAACCTTCCTTTGATTTCGAGTATCTCTATACCAAACGCTTGTGGCATTGTTTTGAAAGAAAACAAAACAAAAAGATGTCATTTGCATAAAAACAAGCTTTACTACTGCCACCCCCTAGAGTATGACTTGAGATGAATGATGGAAAAGAGAAATCATGAAAAGATATAGTATTCCTAGATGAGCGCCGTCAGTAGCGTATTCAGCGTAGACGATGTGCGAATTTACTCGAGAAAATCGAATCGCTTGGGTGGGTCAGAATTGGCAATTGTTCCTGCAGAAAATCTGAAAACAAGGTCGTTTCAGAATTATTAGCATGTCACTTTTGAATTCTAGATTGGCGGTGCTGCGTAATGTGCCATATCGAGGTTAACTTTAAGGACTAAAGGAGACTAGGTAAAAATGTATGAAACTTGGTTTTCTGGTCTACAGTACACGGATGTGCAGAACACGGTTCGAAAGACGAGAATAATCAAAGTGAGGCCAAAAAAATCCAGCGTGGAAGAAAGGTTATGAATGATAATAATTATTTATGCAAAAAGTTGGTAAAAGTAGATTTTTTCAACACGAGTCGTAAATTTATCCGACAAGTGTTGCCAAGTTGGATAATTACGTCAAAAACTGGAAAAATCGAGTTTTACAACGAGTTGCGTTCACAATATTTTTCAAGATCGCAAGCGAAATATCATTATCTATTAATAAAGTGTTTAAAGCAACAGATTGTGGTACTTTATTCTTCAGATAAAAACAGGGCTTATTGACATTGGTTTAAGAATTATATCGAAAAGTACCAATGTTGGACATTGTTTTGTCAGAAGGAAAAGCAGGATTTTTAAACCTAACTTCGTAACGATAAACAAACATTTGATCAAGGTGTGTATATATCCAGGAGGTGTTCCCGAATATCGAATTCCCGATTCAGTCATTTTGGCTATGAAGGCTATGCAACTATGCGGAACTCATGAAGTTTGTTTACCAACAAACCACAGAAAAGCTGAGCAAAAAATAAACAAACTCATTGAGAGCCCCGCTCACTCCTCGCCTACTTACTGTGAAAGTCGGAGAACCTAGTGTATCTAAAGACCTTGCATTTGATGAGGAGTTACAAGAAAGAATAGACACTATAATTTCATATAGTCTGGCAAAAAGGATGACGGGAGCCAATCCAACTGTCATTCGCACGGAGCCAATCGAGCATTCTACGATAATGTTCAAGCTCTTCATAACTCTCGCCAGTGGCAAAATAAAAAATAGTTTTTCAAATTCGTAAATAACATGCTATTTTTGTCACTTCAACTCAAAATCGCTTTTGAAAAATATTATTTGACCTATAGGTGAAAAAATAGTGAAAATTTTGCTAAATAACTTTAGTTTATGTTAAAAAATGCCAGAAAAGCTTTGTGAATCACAATACAGTAGTTTTTCGATTTTATCACGGTCAAAAAAATTTTTACCGTGAATATGGCGAAACCGTGAATTTAGCGAAACGAATTATTAAAGTTGAAAAAAATATTTTTATTGTCTTTAATCTATAATTTATAATGTTTTCAGTAGTGGAAACGTTTTCTATCAATAACATTTGATCGAAAGATGAAATTCTCCAAGATTATTAAGCACAAATTATTCTTCTCTATAGTAATTTGAGGTTTGTTTCTTAAAATAAAACCATGTAGAATATCAATTTGATAGTCTACATCGAAATAAAGTAAATTATTTAGTTTTTATGGAAATTTAACAGTTGTTATCTTTATGTCGAGTTTAAAAAAAGTTCATAGAAAAATGCTTCAAAAAATTTTATAAACTAAAAAGCTTACCTGTTCGTAAAATATTTTGATATTTGCTCAACTTAGACTTTTAAAATGAGTTTCTCGAAATTTATTTTAAAGGTAAATAACCCTTTGTTTTCCATATTTAGAAAAACAGAAATCTTAGTCCTTTTCACATTTTTTTAGGCAAAGCTAGAGGAATTTCATTTTGGTCTTCCAAAACTATTCATTGAGGCAATACTTAGGGCTTTCCAATCTGGATTTCACACGCCACCCTTAAATTCATCCATATCTTTATATGATTCACATAACCAAAAAAGTTTACTTTTATAGAGCAGCTAACCAAACATTAAAAACAACACTAGCATTAGCGAGACGTTAAAATATTTATGACGATTGTTTCAAGTGTTTTTAAAATCCAAATGACGATTTTAAACACTATACAGCTAAATTAAATAGTTTAATGGCATTTTCATATTATTGCATACCTATATACCATAACATAAACCATCAAAAATATCATAAACAAGACGCTCTATGCTTTTGAACGAAAATTGAAGTCCTGGAAATTATTTCTGAATGATTTCTAAAAATGCGTGATAAAATCGAAACAATAACCGTGATAAAATCGAGCGTGAATTTGGCGAGTATTGATAAAATTGAACAGTGATAAAATCGAAAAACTACTGTACTTCAACCATGATTTTCCCATATTTAGAAAGATTGCTCGATTGGCTCCTGTCATTTTCTTTGCCAGACTATATAAAATTATAGTTTCTATACAAGAAAGTTGTCACGAAGTCGACTAGATCTGGAAATTGGCCATTCTTTTCCTTCAAATAACAAAACTTCTTCAATTTAGAACTTTCTTCCCCCAAGGTAGTTTCTCTCGCGTATAAAACAAAACGCGGTCATTAGAAAAGTTGTTCAAAAAATTAAAAATTAGTTTACAAAATTTATGAAATGTTCAATAGTTTTGCAAAAAAAAACTAAACTTTATTTAATGGATGTTTACCTGTTTTCATGAGTTATCTCGAAAACAAGAGAGGATACAGAAAAAAAACTAAATGCATAGCACAGTACACTGAGTCGATTTGGGTTCATTTTCGAATTTCTCAAACCCTGCGGTCTTAAAAGCTTCGTTTTTGTCCAGAACTCATCCATGATTTTTTGCAGAATTTTTAAGTAACGTTTAAATGAGTTAATTTGACCTTTTAGGTTTGTATGGGAAAATTGAATATTTTGTACTGAAAAATCAACATCATTTTTGTTTCATCTGTGGAGCCGAACTTGCTCATGGGTTTTGTGCCAATTTATAAATTCTTTAAAGGAAATTTTCCGCTGAACAACTTTGTCCAATATCATAACTTCGTATCTTTTAAGACGAAAACGTTATTAGCTGTTTAACAGGTGTTTAACAGGTGATGAACAATAAATTCAATTGACATCACTGCTTGTGCCCCGCGAAGTATTGCATGAAAAGTTGTCATGCAGTAACTCGCTAGACACCCAACAGTGGTGTGAATTGAATTGATTGTTTATCAATGGCAAAAGACATACCATAATTCCCTTCCGGACCTGCAACGAAGGCTATACCCGAGATGGGAGACCAAGTGGCTAACTCCAGTTCGATTCAAAACTCCAGCATATATACCCTGTTACGATTCAAGACTAGAGACCTCTCCTCTGACGACTCGAATTCCGGCCTTTACTCGCAACTCGAGGCTCGCTTGGTTCCCACAACTATCGTGCGCTCCGCCTCTGTTCGAGACCACTGCTAGAGACCAATGACCTTTCCTCTAACGACTTGAGATCTTGGCTCCGCTTGGTTTGGCTCGAGGCCCTCATCTCTTTGCTCGTCCGTGTGTCGAGCGAGAGCAGCTTATCCTAGACTCGCGCCTGTCACAGCACACGTCCGGGGCTTTACGAAAAACTAGTTGGATGATTCCCGGCGAAGAATTCATCCTACACCGACTCAGGTGACTCACCCGCCGACGACGTGAAGTCATCCTACCCACGTTTTACTCAGATACTCCGCGGCGGTGGAGGTATCTTACACAATGATCGCGACAAACCTAAACAGGCATTTGAGGAAAAGTTGGACCTGGCGTTAGTAGCAGACCCGTATCGCAGGACCACGGATGGCAGCAATTGGGTAACCGATAAAGCCAAACTGGCCGCGATATGGGTCACAGGAAAATACCCCATACCAGAGGTGGTTTCCGCTGGTGAGGAAGGCTTCGTTATAGCCAAGGTCAACGGGATCTTCGTCTGTTGCTGCTACGCCCCCTCGAGGTGGTCTCTGAAAAAGGTTCGGGGGCATGATGGACAGAATCGTCGAAGGTCTCACGGGTAGGAGCCCCGTTGTCATAGGTGGGGACTTCAACGCGTGGGCCGTAGAATGGGGTAGTCGCCTTACAAACCCCAGGAGACAACTTCTACTGGAAGCCCTGGCAAGGCTAGACGTTGACCTGGGGAATGTAGGCAACACGAGGACCTACCACAGGAATGGGAGCGAGTCCATCATCGACGTCACCTTCAGCAGTCCGGGCTGGACGAGCGACTGGAGGGTAAGCGACGTGTTCACCGATAGCGATCACTCCGCGATCCGTTATCGCGTGGGCACAAGTTCGCGGGCAGGTAGAAGAGGTACGACAACAGGAGCACGTCTCTGGAAGACAACAACTACTTAAACTGGGAGCGGACCTTGGAAAACCTGTCCGCGGAAAACCTAGCGAGGGTACTTGCACGCGCATGCGACGCTGCGATGACAAGGAGGGCCAAGCGGAAAGACACTTGGCAACCCGTCTACTGGTGGACGGCGGAAATCGCAGACCTGCGTACTTGCTGCGTACGGGCTATGCGACATATGCAGAGAGCGAGGTCCCCGTCAGCAAGAGCGGAGCGGAGAGTACCCTACGCAATTGCGAGGTCTACCCTCTGCAGGGCAATTAAGGCGAGTAAAAAGGCACGATTGAGGCAGCTCTGCGAGGACGCCAACGACAACCCCTGGGGCGTCGCCACAGGAATCGTGTCCGATAAATCTGCGTGAGATCGTAAACGTGCTGTTTCCACAGCACGAGGAAGTGACATGGCCCATTCGACTGGGATACGAGCGAAGAGGAGCAGATCTCACTGGAGGAACTGTGCGACATCGCTAAGTCCTTTCAGCTGAACAAAGCTCCGGGTCCGGATGGCATCCCTAATGTGGCAGAGAAGGCTGCGCTCATGGAACATGTTCCAGTCTTCACTGCAACAGTACGTGGATGATAGGGTCTTCCCAGATGTGTGGAAGCGGCAGCGATTGGTGCTCCTGCCAAAACCGGGCCAGCCACCTGGTGAACCTTCAGCCCGATATGTCTCCTGGACACTGCTGGAAAGGTTTTAGAAAAGGTGTTACAGGACCCAGCTCTACACCGAAGGTGCGAACGGCCTATCCGATAAACATTTCGGTTTCCGGAAAGGTCGCAGTACGGTGGATGCCATTCGACAGGTTATCGAAAGGGCAGGTTGAAAAAGCGGAGAGGAGATCGGTTCTGCGCAGTGGTCACTCTCGACGTAAAGAACGCTTTTAACAGCGTCAGTTGGGCAGCGATTGCGTCATCGCTCATCAACATGAGGATTCCGGCATATATCTGTACGATGGTGGAGTGTTACTTCCGTGACCGCCAACTACAGTATATGATCAGTGAGGGACTGGAAACAGTGAGAGTCTCGGCAGGGGTTCTACAAGGATCGATACTTGGCCCGGTATTGTGGAACATTGTCTACGACGAACTGCTGAGACTGCGTCTCCCCACAGGATTGAGACTTGTGGGTCTCGCCGATGATGTGGTTCTCCTGGCATTGGGCCCGTCAACTGAGGAGGTCCAGCGACTCGCCACAGTAGCTATCGGGAAGGTGGAAAACTGGATGCGCTGCAAGAGCCTACGTCTGGCTCACCACAAGACCGAGATGGTGCTGATCACCAACCTGATTTCAGCACAATCAGGGACGATCACAGTTGGACCGTGCGCAATCGAGTCCAAGCGTGCGATAAAATATCTGGGGGTGATGATCGACGACCGGCTGAGCTTTACAGCCCATGTCGACTACGCCTGCAAAAGAGCGGCAATGACGACAGCAGCCCTCTCACGGGCCATGTCGAACAACTCAGCAATCCGCTGCAGCAGAAGGAGGGTCCTGGCGAGTGTGACCTCGTCCATTCTGCGGTACGGAGTGGTAGCCTGGAAGGCAGCCTTGAGCAGGCAGTGCAATCTGCAAAAGCTCTGCAGCGGCTGATGAACCTGCGTGTAGTTAGCGCATATCGAACGGTGTCCTCGGGCTGATGTTGTATCGGGGGTCATGCCCATCTCGGTCTTGCTAGAGGAAGATATGTTCTGCTACGAGCACAGGCACATGCCCGATGTGCGGAAACATGCCAGAGAGACCTCGCTGTCCAACTGGCAGCACCAGTGGGACAGCTCGGATCGTGGCCGGTGGACCCATCGCTTGATCCCTAACATCGGATCCTGGATGGACCGGAGACATGGAGAGGTGGATTCCTGCATGACACAGTTCTTGACTGGTCACGGATGTTTCATGCAGTACCACCATGCATCGGTTTGGATACATGGCCTCGCCATCCTGTCCAACCTGCGGTGACACAATAGAGACACCAGAGCACGTAGTGTTCAACTGTCCGAGTTTCGAAGAGGTACGTGCTAACATGCTTGCTGCCTGCGGACCAGACACGACAGCCGATAACATCGTGCGGAAGATGTGCGAGGATGTCAATACTTGGCGCGTGGTCAGCGATGGGTTCATCCGGATTATGACTGCCCTGCAGAGAAGTTGGAACCAGCACCAGTCCGCGACCGGTGTAGAGTGACTCCTTCGTCAGGGAACACCTGAGTAGTGAACGTCCGACCCTGGCAGTAAAGCATACAAAGATAAGACAATACCTTCTGCATATGCCGAGCTGCTAGGTACGTCGCGTGTCTGTGTGTAGGATACCTCCAACGTAACCGTCGTGGAGTATCGGAGTCGAACGCGCCTTCTGCGACGGCAGCTGTGGGGATAAGACAATACCTTCTCCACAGTCGAACTCGTAGGGGGAAGAGTATTCACGTCGCGGAATACTCTCGGGTAGAGTGGTCTCACGTCGCCGTCGGATGAGCCACTCGAGTCGGGTAGGATGACATCACCGTCGGGATTAATCTGAGTCGCAAGCGTTTAAGACCCGTACGTGTGCTGTGACAGGCGCGAGTCTAGGATAAGCTGCTCTCGATTCGGCACACGGCGGGCGAAAATCCTAGGGTTGCTTGCCAAAAAGGGAGGAGGAAGACCGGACCACGGTCGGAGTAGGATGCCCTTTCGGCGGGGGGCATTTGAGTAGTGTGCGTCCGATCCTAGCAGTAAAGCATACAAGGATAAGACAATACCTTCTGCGTATGCCGAGCTGTTTTGGTACATCGTGATCGTTGTGTAGGATACCTCCACCGCCGCGTAGTATCTGAGTAAAGCTCGGCATGCGCAGAAGGTAGAGTCTTATCTTTGTATGCTTTGCTGCTAGGATCGGACGCACACTACTCGAATGCCCCCCGCCGAAAGGACATTCTACTCCGACCGTGGTCCGGTCTTCCTCATCCCTTTTTGGCTGGCAACCCTAGGGTTTTTGCCCGCCTTGTGCCGAATTGAGAGCAGCTTATCCTAGACTCGCGCCTGTCACAGCACACGTACGGGTCTTAAACGCTTGCGACTCAGATTAATCCCGACGGTGATGTCATCCTACCCGACTCGAGTGGCTCATCCGACGGCGACGTGAGACCACTCTACCCGAGAGTACTCCGCGACGTGAATACTCTTCCCCCTACGAGTTCGACTGTGGAGAAGGTCGAGTCTTATCCCCACAGCTTCCGTCGCAGAGGGCGCGTTCGACTCGGATAGGTTACGTTGGAGGTATCCTACACACAGACGCGCGACGTACCTAGCAGCAAATTCGATTTATTATCTATCAACTTTTAGTTTTCATGGAACTCCCACCTTTTCAAGAATCATAAAGTTAATACATACATATATTATACAACAACCAGTAGAATTATCCTCAAAATGGAAAGACTTGAAAGTTGTAAATTTCAAAAATGAAATGCCATCATGTTTACTCGCAAGCATTCCTAGCGAAAATGACTCCGGAAGTTTACCGCCCATCATCCAACTGACAAGGTTATAAGGCAACCACTTGATATCTATTCGCTTACCTTTTAGGTATTCTGCAACCAAGATAGATCCACACACTTTTTTTTACTCAGCCACCCTAAAATGACAGTGATTTGTTCCATCAGAAATCAGTTATCTGCCACATATCATCTGTTTTCCGCCGCATGGAGCGTAAATATCAAGAAAGCATCGGTAAGATTTTTCCCTTCTGGGTGGCAGCCACAGAATGTGATACCACCTGCCGCGTGTCACGGCGTTCCACCGGGACTCAGGCAGGTTGATGTGTTTTCACGAATCAAATGCTTAGAAAGGCAGCAGTGCGTCGTCGTTACCACAAATTCAGCAAAATTCACCTAACCTTAGCATTTTAGGGAAAACGTAGCATCATCGTTAGGATTGACTTGACAGTGACAGTGATCTACACACGTACATGTACATCTAGCGGTATCTGCGAAGGTAGGTACTTGTATCTACGTAACATCGTTTTCCTAAAACGTTCAGTTTCTGGAGGGAGAAAACAAAAACAGGTAACATCATCGGTGATCATAAAAAGTCGGTAAATTTTCACGGTTTTCCCACGTGATTGCTTCCCGTCTGTCTGATGATGTGGTTTCGGTGTTCGGTGCCTTATGGTTTACAGATTTGCTTTCCTTCTGCTCTGGGAGAAGATTTCAATATTGATGTTTTACAAAGCCGGATGGATAGAGATAGATAAAAAGATGGATGGGTTCGTGGGTGGAAAAAGAGAACTCCCATGTAGGCTCAAGGATGTTTATTACTAACCTGAGTGTGCTATTTTGGGGCTGCAATTTGTGCTTTTGATTGTTGACGTAAATTCAATATTGAGATTGATACTTGACGTGTTAATAGTTGTTTGAAGGTCAATTGCATTCCACAATTCTGAAAGGAAAAAATACAAAAATTAGCTTTCTCATATGCTTTATAATTCGAAGGAAATAAAAATGCTGTTCAAATGTCGCAAAATTAACACTTAACAAATTTTCCTCAAAATAGTATAAAGAAACAGTAAAAATAAGTGATAAATAACGGAAATTATCAAATAAAAAATTGCTGCAGGCAAGCGTCTGAACACTTTCATATCGAAAAAAATATTTTTGGTTAGAAATCGATTTCTGGGACTCCAAAGTTCATTTTTGACAAACTCAATTTTCGACGTTTTATGCATGTTTAAGTAATTTGGCATCAAACTTAAAACTTCGATTTTTTTTGTGATTTTCGAGGGTAAAAAAAACCGAAACTTTTAGCGCTTTGAAACACCCTCTAGATCAAGTCAATTGGACTGAAATTTAACACAGGTCAGTTTTTTGGGCCAATCTACCAAATGTATATGGTCGGTTTTCAAAACTCGAGCATAACATTTTTTCCATACTTCCATTGCCACCCTAATGACCATGCAGGTGTTGCTTAAAAACACACAAGGCCGTGCAAACAGTGGGTGCTTTAAAGCGGTTTAAACCCCCATGCAGTTTTTTTTTTCAAATAAATATATCAGTTCAAGAAAAAAATTTCCGTTGTAATTAGAAACTGCTGTATCCAAAATGGTATTTAAGAAAAAATTTTAACAAATATGCCAGAAAACTGGCTTGTTTTCTGCGGGATTTAGTCCTCACTAAGTGTTCTAGCCGATTCCACCCAGATTTGCCTGGATATTTATAAAATAATTCACGACAAATCCGGCCCGGATCCAGATGCCCGGTTTTTGTGGAAAACTGCCTGGATATTGCCCGAATTTTTTAAGATTTTTTTTTTAAGTTTTGGCTTTTGATTCGACATACTTTATCTCAAAACTCGTTGGAACAAATTTTACAAATTTAGTTTATTTGAATTATCGAACGAGATATGTTCAATTTTGTAGTACGAAATGTACAAAAAATGATGTGAAATAATACGAAAATTTAACTGATGTGTTTCGAAAAAAATTAAAGATTAAATTGAAATGATCTTCCCACATGTTTTTGGATTGGAAAATTTGAATCTTATACGTTTTTCGTTACTGTATTCTGTTCATAGATTAAACCTATTTTTTTTATTGTAAATTTCAAATGACTATTTCACAAACCCTTTGTATTGAAACTCAAATATTGACACTCCAAAACCTTTAGTCGTCTTAAGAATGCTTTTAAGAAGTATAACTTATCTTGTGCAGAATTTGAAATCAACCATTTTTATTTCAAAATTTATTCATCAAATACTAGTTTAACACATCAACAAGCTGGTAGCCACGTGACAGAGGCATACACGATACACAATAGAATTTGCGAGCTTAGACAAAAAAAAAATCCTTTATCAATCATTAAAACATAGGCATAAAAAATGATGTTCCCTTGAGTTATCATTGAAATTATAAAAATAAGTTGTTAAAATGGTTGGACCTTAAAATTCATGACCTTCTCGTTTAAATTTCGTTTTGTTTTTTGTTTTGTTATTTGATGCAAAAATCATGAATTTCGTTATCATAGTATGAGTTTTGTGTATGGATTAAGCTTAAATTGGGAAAATATCCAGGTTTTTCCTCGATATCTACACTCAGAATTTGCGAATCGCTTAATTTGAACTGTGATGGTCAAGGTTGCCGAAATCACAGAAAATCGTGTAATTTCACAAAATTTTGAGTGGATTTTCACCACAGAATCTGTGTCGCAGAACATAGAGTTTTCGAAATATTCACAAAATCACAGATTTTTATAAATTTTGAAATTCAAACTTCAAAATTTTGTCCTTTGAATTTTTGGATTTCTCATTTTGAACTGGAAAAATATGATAATGTTGATCGATTTTTTCCAGTAATATGTATGAAAGATCCAATTTTAAATGACTTCAATCGAATTCATGGAAATACCAGCACAGAAAACCATCACAAATTTTTTGTTAAAATCACAGAAAGTCAGATTTTTTCCGTTAAAACACTGAATTATTTTTCGGCAACCTTGGTGATGATATCAATGAATTCTGTGGGTGAAGATTCTAAAATATTAAAAGACACACACCGTCTTAGCCGATTTAGGCTTACAGACTGAATAAATGACATGGACAACTTAAGATTAACATTTAATACCCAGTACCGAGATGGGAATCGAACCCATGCCATCAGTGGACCAGCGATTACCGTCTTACCACGCTAACCAGTCGACCACCGAGACGTACTTAAATATTCATTCATTCATTCATTCAGGGACCCTTTTCAGGCCTATTTTCACTTATATATGTGAAAAATGTTGGACCTAGGTCTTTATCTCTAAGATTTTGTTATAATTTCAATATTCTAAAATGACACTTATACAGATAGCTTCCGATTAAAACCTTGCCCAAAACAACAGTCGAAAAAAATTATTAACAAGAACAAGAAGGTTCATGATTCATGATTTTATAAAATTTCTTTTGACACATGGCTAGCTAGACTTTCAATATGTAGAAGTCTGATAAACAGATGAGCTGCAAAAGACCAAGTTCCTATAAATTAAGAATAACTGAAATAGGCTTTCAGAAGGACAAGTCCTTATTGATTTTGATTAGTTTCATTGAATGATGGCTTGCAAGAGGACAAATAACCATGGATTTCAAATAGCTCATTAAAAACGGGCTTGCAAGAGGACTCCGTTAATCTAAAATAACTCTTATTAAAAATTGGCCTGCAAGACGATGGCTTCCATTTCGATTTCACCAAAAGATGTCTTACAAGAAGGCATGTTCCCATTCATTTGAATTGTTTCATCGAAATATGGAATGCAAGAGGACATGTCTCCATAAATTTCGAATAGTTTTATTGTAAACAGCTTGTAAGAGGACAAGTTTCCATTAATTTTTAATGATAGATTTCCAAAAAAAGACGAGTCTCAAAATGAGAAGTCTCCATGATTTTCGAATAGTTTTTTTTTAAAGATGGCTTTCAAAAGGACAAATTCCCATTTAGTAAAATTTGGCTTGCAAGAGGGTGAGTCCCTTTGAATTCGAAAAATTCTATTGAAAGATGACTAGCAAAAAGACGAGTCTCCACTGTTTTCCATCTGTTTCATTGAGAGGTGGCTTGTAAGTCACTTAGTCTTTATTGATTTCGAAAACTATCATTAAAAGATGGCATGCAAGAAGACAAGGCCCCATTGATTTCGAGTTGTTTTATAAATAAATGGCTTGTACGAGGACAAGTCCCTATTTTTTTGGAATAGTTTCATTTTAAGGTAAGATTTGCATGAGAAAAAATTCCAATTGGCTCGAATAGTTCATCGAATGGTGGCTTTCAAGAGGATAAGTCTATGTTATTTTCTTAATGTTTCATTAAAAATGGTTTGCTAGAGTATAATTCCTAATTTGAATTTGGAAGATTTAATAAAACTAAAAGACGGCTTGCTAGAGGATAAGTCCCTTTGGCAGTTTGAACAAAGTTGAACTAAAAGACGGCTTGCAAGAGGACAAGCCCACATGGAAGTTTGAATAATGTTGAAAATAAAACTGCTTGCAAGAGGGCAAGTCCCCATGAAAGTTTGAGTAAGTTGAACTAAAAGATGGCTTCCAAGAGAACAAGCCCACATGAAAGTTGAAATATAGTTGAACTAAAACATGGCTTGCTTTGAAGTTTGAACGGCTTGCAAGAGGGCAATTCCCCATGAAAGTTTGAATAAGTTGAAGTAAAAGACGGCTTGATAGAGAACATGTCCCCATGGAAGTTTGAGTAAGTTGGCCTAAAAGACGACTTGCAGGAGGACAAGTCCCAATATGTTGAACTAAGAGACGGTTGCAAGAGGGCAAAAGGACAAGTCCCCATGGAAGTTTGAATAAGTTGAACTGAAAGATGGCTTGCAGGAGGACAAGTCCCCATGGAAGTTTAAATAAAGTTCAAGTGAAAGATGGCTTGCTAGAGGATAAGTCCCCATGAAAGTTTGAATAAGTTGAAGTAAAAGTAGGCTTGCGAGGGGACAAGTCCTTATGGAAGTTTGAATAATGATGAGCTAACAGACGGCTCGCAAGAGGACAAATCCCCATGGAAATTTGAATAAGTTGAACTAAAATATGGACTGCAGGAGGACAAGTTCCCATGGAAGTTTAAATAAAGTTGAAGTTTAAGATGGCTTGCAAGAGGACAAGTCCCCATGGAAACTTGAATCAGTGAAACTAAAAAACGGTCTTTAAGAAGCCAAACCCCCATGGAAGTTTGAATAAGTTGAACTGAAAGATGGTTTACAGGAGGACAAGTCCCCATGTAAACTTGAATAATTTGAACTAAAAGACGGCTTGCAAAAGGACAAGTCCATATGGAAATTAGAATAATGTTGAAATAAAACACGGCTTGCTAGAGGTCAAGTCCCCACGGAAGTTTGAATAAGTAAAGCTAAAAGACGGCTTGCAAGAGGACATGCCCACATGGAAGTTTGAATAATGTTGAATAACGGCTTGCAAAAGCGGAAGTCCCCATGGAAGTTTGAACAAATTTGAACTACAAAATGGCTTGCAAGAGAACAAGCTCCCATGGAAGTTTAAATAAAGTTGATCTAAAAGACGGCTTGCTAGAGGACAACTCCCTATGAAAGTTTGGATAAATTAAACTAAAAGACGGCTTGCAGAAGGACAAGTCTCCATGGAAGTTTGAATAAGTTATACTAAAAGATTGCTTGCAAGAGTACAATCCTACATGGAAGTTTAAATAAAAATGAACTTAAAGATGGCTTGCAAGAGCACTAGCCCACATAGAAGTTTGAATAAAGTTGAACTGAAAGATGGCTTGCAAGAGATCAAGCCCACATGGAAGTTTGAATAAGTTAAATTGAAAGACGGCTTGCGAGAGGACAAGTCTTCTTGGAAGCTTAAATAAGTTAAACTAAAAGAAGGCTTGCAGAAGGACAAGTCCCCATGGAAGTTTCAATAATGTTTAACTTGAAGACGGCTTGCAAGAGGACAAGTCCCCATGGAAGTTTGAATTAATTATTATAAAAGATTGCTGGCAAGAGGACAATCGTACATGGAAGTTTAATAAAAATACACTTAATGATAGCAGGAGGTTAGTCCATTTGAAAGTTTAACTTAAATTGAACTTAAAGATGGCTTGCAAGAGCACAAGCCCACATGAAAGTTTGAATAAATTAAATTAAAAGACGGCTTGCAAGAGAACAAGCCCACATGAAAGTTTGAATAAATTAAATTAAAAGACGGCTTGCAAGAGGATAAGTCCCCTTGGAAGATTGAATAAGTTAAACTAAAAAAAAGCTTGAGGGAGGACAAGTCCCCATGGAAGTTTCAATAATGTTGAACTTAAAGACGGCTCGCAAGAGGACAAGTGACCATGGAAGTTTGAATAAGTTAAACTAAATGATGGCTTACAGGAAGACAAGTCCACGTGGAAATTGGAAAAAGTTGAACTTAGAGACGGTTGCAAGAGGACAAATCCCCATGAAAATTTGGATAAGTTAAACTAAAATATGTTTTGCAAGAGTACAAGTCGCCATGGAAGTTTGAATAAGCTAAACCAAAAGATGGCTTGCAGGAGGAAAAGTCCACATGGTAGTTTGAATAATTATGAATTAAAAGATGGCTTGTAAGAAGACAAGTCCCCATAACAGTTTAAATAATTTTGAATATGAGACGGTTTGCAAGAGGGCAACTCCCCACGGAAGTTAGAACTAAGTTGAACTAAAAGACGGCTTACTAGAGGGCAAGTCCCGATGGAAGTTTGAACAAACTTAAACTAAAAGATGGCTGCAAGAGGACAAATTCCAATGGAAGTTTGAATAATATTGAACTAAAAGACGGCTTGCAAGAGGACAAGTCCCCATGGAAGTATAAAGTAAGTAAAACTTAAAGATGGTTTGCTAGAGGACAAGTTACCATGGAAGTTTGAATAACTTAAACTTAAAGACTAAAACTAATTGAATTGCATATTTGGAATCAGCGCCTCCGAATCAGTCTAAATCAGTTCTTAAGTTCTTTGCACCTCGGAAAAATATAATTATGTCGCCTTGTGTTAACCAAAGTGAATGATGAATCCTCCTGCCAATGCGAATCCACTCCAATCACAACACAATTTAATTCATTAATTATTTTCAATCCCAACAAACAAGCAAGCAGCCAACCTATACTAATTGTAGGTAATTGTATTATTGGGAGGGTAATATGAAAGTCACATTTCCGGGAAAAGGTTGCACCTAACCAAAAACAACAAACCACTCCTAAAGGGAATTCCTCTGCTCTGCTCGTCAGCATTCGCGAGGTCCAAACAATTCAATTAAGGTCTACCGACATACCTGAGTGTTGTGGTTCGATTGAACTTGTCGGCATTTTTGTTTTGCTGACAGCATAATTGAATGGAAAGTTATTAATTTGGTTTCACTTTTTATTGGGTAGCTGAGCATTGACAAACATCGAATTTTAATCATTATTTTTGGGGAAATTCACTCGCTGTAAGAGTTTAGATTCTTTTGAAATCCGTTAAACAATTTCAGCTGAAGCAATTTCAAAAACGTCCCAACCACTCATAAGCTCATGATGTGAGGCTAGCTCATTTTGTGGCTCCATAGATGGTTTCCGACCAAGTTCAGGGTCATTATTTTAATCATGGTTGTCATAACTTTATGACGTTTTTCTGCACTCCTAGTTCTTCTACCTACATACCTATGTATGTATAGCAATTCCTGGTTGCTGAAAATTCCTGAGAGCTAAGCGGAATGAGCTTCCCAACATCATTCATCAGGTATTCGTATAGGTATTAATGAGTCTCGTTAGGTTGACATGGACATAAGGTTAACAGGCAGAGTATTTTACTTTTCCCGGCTATTCTCCTGAACATACATATATTGGATAACTTTTCCCAGGACAGTCCTAGTCCTAGATGAATGGAGCGCTCCGCAAAAACCGGGGGAGGGCAAAACATAAACGCTGATTACCGAGAGCATACATTTGTGCTACTCATTTTATGGTTCGTTTAACATTGGCGCAAAGCTTTTCTAGCCAACCGTGTCTCAGGACCAGGGCCAAGGGCAAGGCTCTGATGAGGGGCTATTTTGTTCTCGTTTTATGGATGAGCGAGCATTTGGGTGCACCATTCATTGATGTCTTCTCGAACCTTGTGCTGCACAATTAAAGCTCAGTGAAAAAATATTAAAGTTGGAAAAGATGCGATTTATTGAAAATTAAAATCTTAATAAAAAAATCCTGAATGTTTAAGATGCAACATGAAATCCAAATAAGTTCCTAGAAATTTTTTAAATTCCTTACTAGGTAAGACATCTTACAAATCTCCGAAGCATTTGAACGTCTTTCTCCGAAACTGACAATTGATGCCGGTGGCTGTTCTGCAAAAAGTGTGCAGAAGATTGAGTTTTAACGCTTCCACAAACAATTGCCTTCACTTCCTGTCAGCGCCGCAGTTTCGCAACTTGACTTGACTGTGATCACCCGAGGGCTTCGGAAAATGTTGTTCCACACTTTACAATGTCAAAATTCTTTGAAAGTGGAAAAACATCTTTCCATTTAGCCAATTCCTACTATTTCTTACTTGCATCTCTGTTTTGAGAAAAAAAAAAAAAAAACCACATAATTGTTCTCGGAATGATGAATGAAACTTCAACCTTCAAACAGTTGACCACCTGAATGTTATTGCTCTGTTGTTATTGCCTTGCAAAATTTTCATAACTCTTCTCGCATGAGACTGTAAATTTCGATCACTCTCTGGAGCCACAAGTTGCTATATTAGTCTTACAAAGTGGTTCACGCTAATTTAAACTTCCTGCAGACACGCCATCAACTTCCGCCAAATGGCTGACTGTCTCGAGTTGGGTTGGCTGAATGTTTCAACTTTTCTAGGAAGGATGGTTGGAGGGAAACAATCTCGAATATGGCTCGCAACTATCTTCTATTGTTCTATGTACTATGAGTAGAAGAAGTTGGTCCACAGCTAAAGACAAAAGCAAGCATCATTTATCAAAAGTTTTTTTTCACTTCTTTCAACTGGCAAACAACACTTTCTTGTCGTCGTCGTAGTCTCCTTCAGGAAATTTTGCATCTCGAAAGTGTAACTTTTTCTTAGCGCTGCTGCTGGCTACAACTGGAAGAAGTCATTTTCTTCTTTATAAAGATATTCCGGAAAAAGCAATATTCACGCCCACTACCAGTAGCAGCCAAGTGGTGTTACGGGTCTAGCTTTGAGGAGGAATTTTTCTTCCGAGAATACTGGAAGGAAAATAGCAAATAGCAAACTACTTCCGACAAATCAAACGAGTTATTATAATGAGAGGAAAAATTTCATCAGTTGACGTTATAGTGAACAAAAAATATTGTTTAAGGATATAAATTTAACATTACAATACATTCAAGGAAAGTTAGATACTTCCATACCCTCGAAATATTAGAGATAGTCTAATTGAAATAATCAAATTCTTAATATTCAATTTAAAACGCAATACATTAAAAAAAAAATTGACAGTATTCAACATAGTTCAATCTTCCTTTCTTTCATTATTTGCATTGGTTTGTTGTCAATGAATCAAATTTTGTTAAATTCGTCATTTTTGTCATTTTGTCATTTTTGTTATTTTTGTCATTTTTGTCATTTTTTTTCATTTTTGTCATTTTTGTCATTTTTGTCATTTTTGTCATTTTTGTCATTTTTGTCATTTTTGTCATTTTTGTCATTTTTGTCATTTTTGTCATTTTTGTCATTTTTGTCATTTTTGTCATTTTTGTAATTTTTGTAATTTTTGTAATTTTTGTAATTTTTGTAATTTTTGTCTTTTTTGTCATTTTTGTCATTTTTGTCATTTTTGTCATTTTTGTCATTTTTGTCATTTTTGTCATTTTTGTCATTTTTGTCATTTTTGTCATTTTTGTCATTTTTGTCATTTTTGTCATTTTTGTCATTTTTGTCATTTTTGTCATTTTTGTCATTTTTGTCATTTTTGTCATTTTTGTCATTTTTGTCATTTTTGTCATTTTTGTCATTTTTATAATTTTTGTCATTTTTGTCATTTTTGTCATTTTTGTCATTTTTGTCATTTTTGTCAGTTTTGTCATTTTTGTCATTTTTGTCATTTTTGTTATTTTTGTCATTTTTGTCATTTTTGTCATTTTTGTCATTTTTGTCATTTTTGTCATTTTTGTCATTTTTGTCATTTTTGTCATTTTTGTCATTTTTGTCATTTTTGTCATTTTTGTCATTTTTGTCATTTTTGTCATTTTTGTCATTTTTGTCATTTTTGTCATTTTTGTCATTTTTGTCATTTTTGTCATTTTTGTCATTTTTGTCATTTTTGTCATTTTTGTCATTTTTGTCAATTTTGTCATTTTTGTCATTTTTGTCATTTTTGTCATTTTTGTCATTTTTGTCATTTTTGTCATTTTTGTCATTTTTGTCATTTTTGTCATTTTTGTCATTTTTGTCATTTTTGTCATTTTTGTCATTTTTGTCATTTTTGTCATTTTTGTCATTTTTGTCATTTTTGTCATTTTTGTCATTTTTGTCATTTTTGTCATTTTTGTCATTTTTGTCATTTTTGTCATTTTTGTCATTTTTGTCATTTTTGTCATTTTTGTCATTTTTGTCATTTTTGTCATTTTTGTCATTTTTGTCATTTTTGTCATTTTTGTCATTTTTGTCATTTTTGTCATTTTTGTCATTTTTGTTCATTTTTGTCATTTTTGTCATTTTTGTCATTTTTGTCATTTTTGTCATTTTTGTCATTTTTGTCATTTTTGTCATTTTTGTCATTTTTGTCATTTTTGTCATTTTTGTCATTTTTGTCATTTTTGTCATTTTTGTCATTTTTGTCATTTTTGTCATTTTTGTCATTTTTGTCATTTTTGTCATTTTTGTCATTTTTGTCATTTTTGTCATTTTTGTCATTTTTGTCATTTTTGTCATTTTTGTCATTTTTGTCATTTTTGTCATTTTTGTCATTTTTGTCATTTTTGTCATTTTTGTCATTTTTGTCATTTTTGTCATTTTTGTCATTTTTGTCATTTTTGTCATTTTTGTCATTTTTGTCATTTTTGTCATTTTTGTCATTTTTGTCATTTTTGTCATTTTTGTCATTTTTGTCATTTTTGTCATTTTTGTCATTTTTGTCATTTTTGTCATTTTTGTCATTTTTGTCATTTTTGTCATTTTTGTCATTTTTGTCATTTTTGTCATTTTTGTCATTTTTGTCATTTTTGTCATTTTTGTCATTTTTGTTATTTTTGTTATTTTTGTCATTTTTGTCATTTTTGTCATTTTTGTCATTTTTGTCATTTTTGTCATTTTTGTCATTTCTGTCATTTTTGTCATTTTTGTCATTTTTGTCATTTTTGTCATTTTTGTCATTTTTGTCATTTTTGTCATTTTTGTCATTTTTGTCATTTTTGTCATTTTTGTCATTTTTGTCATTTTTGTCATTTTTGTCATTTTTGTCATTTTTGTCATTTTTGTCATTTTTGTCATTTTTGTCATTTTTGTCATTTTTGTCATTTTTGTCATTTTTGTCATTTTTGTCATTTTTGTCATTTTTGTCATTTTTGTCATTTTTGTCATTTTTGTCATTTTTGTCATTTTTGTCATTTTTGTCATTTTTGTCAATTTTGGCATTTTTGTCATTTTGTCATTTTTGTCATTTTTGTCATTTTTGTCATTTTTGTCATTTTTGTCATTTTTGTCATTTTTGTCATTTTTGTCATTTTTGTCATTTTTGTCATTTTTGTCATTTTTGTCATTTTTGTCATTTTTGTCATTTTTGTCATTTTTGTCATTTTTGTCATTTTTGTCATTTTTGTCATTTTTGTCATTTTTGTCATTTTTGTCATTTTTGTCATTTTTGTCATTTTTGTCATTTTTGTCATTTTTGTCATTTTTGTCATTTTTGTCATTTTTGTCATTTTTGTCATTTTTGTCATTTTTGTCATTTTTGTCATTTTTGTCATTTTTGTCATTTTTGTCATTTTTGTCATTTTTGTCATTTTTGTCATTTTTGTCATTTTTGTCATTTTTGTCATTTTTGTCATTTTGTCATTTTTGTCATTTTTGTCATTTTTGTCATTTTTGTCATTTTTGTCATTTTTGTCATTTTTGTCATTTTTGTCATTTTTGTCATTTTTGTCATTTTTGTCATTTTTGTCATTTTTGTCATTTTTGTCATTTTTGTCATTTTTGTCATTTTTGTCATTTTTGTCATTTTTGTCATTTTTGTCATTTTTGTCATTTTTGTCATTTTTGTCATTTTTGTCATTTTTGTCATTTTTGTCATTTTTGTCATTTTTGTCATTTTTGTCATTTTTGTCATTTTTGTCATTTTTGTCATTTTTGTCATTTTTGTCATTTTTGTCATTTTTGTCATTTTTGTCATTTTTGTCATTTTTGTCATTTTTGTCATTTTTGTCATTTTTGTCATTTTTGTCATTTTTGTCATTTTTGTCATTTTTGTCATTTTTGTCATTTTTGTCATTTTTGTCATTTTTGTCATTTTTGTCATTTTTGTCATTTTTGTCATTTTTGTCATTTTTGTCATTTTTGTCATTTTTGTCATTTTTGTCATTTTTGTCATTTTTGTCATTTTTGTCATTTTTGTCATTTTGTCATTTTGTCATTTTTGTCATTTTTGTCATTTTTGTCATTTTTGTCATTTTTGTCATTTTTGTCATTTTTGTCATTTTGTCATTTTTGTCATTTTTGTCATTTTTGTCATTTTTGTCATTTTTGTCATTTTTGTCATTTTTGTCATTTTTGTCATTTTTGTCATTTTTGTCATTTTTGTCATTTTTGTCATTTTTGTCATTTTTGTCATTTTTGTCATTTTTGTCATTTTTGTCATTTTTGTCATTTTTGTCATTTTGTCATTTTTGTCATTTTTGTCATTTTTGTCATTTTTGTCATTTTTGTCATTTTGTCATTTTTGTCATTTTTGTCATTTTTGTCATTTTTGTCATTTTTGTCATTTTTGTCATTTTTGTCATTTTTGTCATTTTTGTCATTTTTGTCATTTTTGTCATTTTTGTCATTTTTGTCATTTTTGTCATTTTTGTCATTTTGTCATTTTTGTCATTTTTGTCATTTTTGTCATTTTTGTCATTTTTGTCATTTTTGTCATTTTTGTCATTTTTGTCATTTTTGTCATTTTTGTCATTTTGTCATTTTTGTCATTTTTGTCATTTTTGTCATTTTGTCATTTTTGTCATTTTTGTCATTTTTGTCATTTTTGTCATTTTTGTCATTTTTGTCATTTTTGTCATTTTTGTCATTTTTGTCATTTTTGTCATTTTTGTCATTTTTGTCATTTTTGTCATTTTTGTCATTTTTGTCATTTTTGTCATTTTTGTCATTTTTGTCATTTTTGTCATTTTTGTCATTTTTGTCATTTTTGTCATTTTTGTCATTTTTGTCATTTTTGTCATTTTTGTCATTTTTGTCATTTTTGTCATTTTTGTCATTTTTGTCATTTTTGTCATTTTTGTCATTTTTGTCATTTTTGTCATTTTTGTCATTTTTGTCATTTTTGTCATTTTTGTCATTTTTGTCATTTTTGTCATTTTTGTCATTTTTGTCATTTTTGTCATTTTTGTCATTTTTGTCATTTTTGTCATTTTTGTCATTTTTGTCATTTTTGTCATTTTTGTCATTTTTGTCATTTTTGTCATTTTTGTCATTTTTGTCATTTTTGTCATTTTTGTCATTTTTGTCATTTTTGTCATTTTTGTCATTTTTGTCATTTTTGTCATTTTTGTCATTTTTGTCATTTTTGTCATTTTTGTCATTTTTGTCATTTTTGTCATTTTTGTCATTTTTGTCATTTTTGTCATTTTTGTCATTTTTGTCATTTTTGTCATTTTTGTCATTTTTGTCATTTTTGTCATTTTTGTCATTTTTGTCATTTTTGTCATTTTTGTCATTTTTGTCATTTTTGTCATTTTTGTCATTTTTGTCATTTTTGTCATTTTTGTCATTTTTGTCATTTTTGTCATTTTTGTCATTTTTGTCATTTTTGTCATTTTTGTCATTTTTGTCATTTTTGTCATTTTTGTCATTTTTGTCATTTTTGTCATTTTTGTCATTTTTGTCATTTTTGTCATTTTTGTCATTTTTGTCATTTTTGTCATTTTTGTCATTTTTGTCATTTTTGTCATTTTTGTCATTTTTGTCATTTTTGTCATTTTTGTCATTTTTGTCATTTTTGTCATTTTTGTCATTTTTGTCATTTTTGTCATTTTGTCATTTTTGTCATTTTTGTCATTTTTGTCATTTTTGTCATTTTTGTCATTTCATTTTGTCATTTTTGTCATTTTTGTCATTTTTGTCATTTTTGTCATTTTTGTCATTTTTGTCATTTTTGTCATTTTTGTCATTTTTGTCATTTTTGTCATTTTTGTCATTTTTGTCATTTTTGTCATTTTTGTCATTTTTGTCATTTTTGTCATTTTTGTCATTTTTGTCATTTTTGTCATTTTTGTCATTTTTGTCATTTTTGTCATTTTTGTCATTTTTGTCATTTTTGTCATTTTTGTCATTTTTGTCATTTTTGTCATTTTTGTCATTTTTGTCATTTTTGTCATTTTTGTCATTTTTGTCATTTTTGTCATTTTTGTCATTTTTGTCATTTTTGTCATTTTTGTCATTTTTGTCATTTTTGTCATTTTTGTCATTTTTGTCATTTTTGTCATTTTTGTCATTTTTGTCATTTTTGTCATTTTTGTCATTTTTGTCATTTTTGTCATTTTTGTCATTTTTGTCATTTTTGTCATTTTTGTCATTTTTGTCATTTTTGTCATTTTTGTCATTTTTGTCATTTTTGTCATTTTTGTCATTTTTGTCATTTTTGTCATTTTTGTCATTTTTGTCATTTTTGTCATTTTTGTCATTTTTGTCATTTTTGTCATTTTTGTCATTTTTGTCATTTTTGTCATTTTTGTCATTTTTGTCATTTTTGTCATTTTTGTCATTTTTGTCATTTTTGTCATTTTTGTCATTTTTGTCATTTTTGTCATTTTTGTCATTTTTGTCATTTTTGTCATTTTTGTCATTTTTGTCATTTTTGTCATTTTTGTCATTTTTGTCATTTTTGTCATTTTTGTCATTTTTGTCATTTTTGTCATTTTTGTCATTTTTGTCATTTTTGTCATTTTTGTCATTTTTGTCATTTTTGTCATTTTTGTCATTTTTGTCATTTTTGTCATTTTTGTCATTTTTGTCATTTTTGTCATTTTTGTCATTTTTGTCATTTTTGTCATTTTTGTCATTTTTGTCATTTTTGTCATTTTTGTCAGTTTTGTCATTTTTGTCATTTTTGTCATTTTTGTCATTTTTGTCATTTTTGTCATTTTTGTCATTTTTGTCATTTTTGTCATTTTTGTCATTTTTGTCATTTTTGTAATTTTTGTCATTTTTGTCATTTTTGTCATTTTTGTCATTTTTGTCATTTTTGTCATTTTTGTCATTTTTGTCATTTTTGTCATTTTTGTCATTTTTGTCATTTTTGTTATTTTTGTCATTTTTGTCATTTTTGTCATTTTTGTCATTTTTGTCATTTTTGTCATTTTTGTCATTTTTGTCATTTTTGTCATTTTTGTCATTTTTGTCATTTTTGTCATTTTTGTCATTTTTGTCATTTTTGTCATTTTTGTCATTTTTGTCATTTTTGTCATTTTTGTCATTTTTGTCATTTTTGTCATTTTTGTCATTTTTGTCATTTTTGTCATTTTTGTCATTTTTGTCATTTTTGTCATTTTTGTCATTTTTGTCATTTTTGTCATTTTTGTCATTTTTGTCATTTTTGTCATTTTTGTCATTTTTGTCATTTTTGTCATTTTTGTCATTTTTGTCATTTTTGTCATTTTTGTCATTTTTGTCATTTTTGTCATTTTGTCATTTTTGTCATTTTTGTCATTTTTGTCATTTTTGTCATTTTTGTCATTTTTGTCATTTTTGTCATTTTTGTCATTTTTGTCATTTTTGTCATTTTTGTCATTTTTGTCATTTTTGTCATTTTTGTCATTTTTGTCATTTTTGTCATTTTTGTCATTTTTGTCATTTTTGTCATTTTTGTCATTTTTGTCATTTTTGTCATTTTTGTCATTTTTGTCATTTTTGTCATTTTTGTCATTTTTGTCATTTTTGTCATTTTTGTCATTTTTGTCATTTTTGTCATTTTTGTCATTTTTGTCATTTTTGTCATTTTTGTCATTTTTGTCATTTTTGTCATTTTTGTCATTTTTGTCATTTTTGTCATTTTTGTCATTTTTGTCATTTTTGTCATTTTTGTCATTTTTGTCATTTTTGTCAATTTTGTCAATTTTGTCAATTTTGTCAATTTTGTCAATTTTGTCAATTTTGTCAATTTTGTCAATTTTGTCAATTTTGTCAATTTTGTCATTTTTGTCATTTTTGTCATTTTGTCAACAATGTCAATTTTGTCATTTTTGTCAAATTTTTTTAAGTTTGTAATTTTCTTTAAATTTTGTAATTTTTGTCATTTTTGTCATTATTTTCATTTTTGTCATATTTGTCTTTTTTGTCTTTTGTCATTTTTGTCATTTTTGTCATTTTTGTCATTGCAAAAATATTTGTTTACTGTTCCATAAATTATAAGCACACTTTCAAAGTAATAATAAAAAAATGTTTTATTAAATTTTGTTTATTTTATTTGCCACACTGTATTTATATTTTTGTCCTGCCCAGCACTGTACTCTTATTTGATGAAAATCTTTAATCGTAAGCCAGACTTCGCACTTTTTCTCGAACATGACTTATGAGCTTCTGCACAGTTGCATTATCCACCTTTTTCAGCACTTTTATACAATCCTTATTAAATTTTCCGATGTCATCTGCTGGTTTTATGTATTTCCATGTCTTTGCTTTGGTCAAAGTTAATCTTATCGCTTTTCTTGTTTTGTTTATAATGTTGCTTTTTTAAGTCATATTTGCTGTTTTTGTAATTCTACATCAGTTATTAATTATTTTTGTCATTTTTAGTACTTAATTTTTTAAAATTTTTGTTATTGTTGTAATTCATTTCCCATTTAAGCACGTATAATCGTGTTTATGGTGTTTGTCTAAATTATATTGGTCCATCATTCGCACATGTGCCAATATCGAATGTTACCAAAATTGAATGTTGCCTAAATTGCCAAAAACGAACGAGGTCTGTATCACATTTCATGGTATGAATTGGTTGCAGGTAATTGTATTTAAGATGTTTTTTTACTTTAGCATAACAATATTATAAAATTAGTTTGTAATCATTTTTGTCAATCTAATTTATTTTTATTTATATCGATATCGAAAATTACATAATCCAACTAGTCAGTGTCTATTTTCGGTTTTACACGGTGCTCTGATCGATTACTCTAATCATTCTGTACAAAGATTTCAAAGAAATCACTCAGTTGCTCACAATCATCAACCACTTGAAGATTTTAATTTCCTAAGTGACTGTGAGAAAAGAAGAAACAGAATCCGGTTTCAAAGCAACAACATTATCCAAGAAAGTTTATTTTTGAGATCCTCCTAGGAAAAAAAAAAGTTATTTGAATGTCTTATCCTTCGGCAGAGACAAGCTGCCTTTTCCTGAAAGACTTTGGACTTGTTTAGTTCTTTTCTTCCCTGCAGTAGCAACCCATAGATCATTCAGCCGGATAACGAATGACCTAAGAGTTGTTTTTGCGACGCTCGTCTGACGGGATGGAATGAAATGATCTAATGCCAACAAACATTCCCCCCTGATGCTGATGGGGGTAAGTACGAGAAGTACAGGACTCCAAACATGGGAAAAAACATCGCTTGCCGCATAATTATGATAATTAATTCGCTGGGTGCCGTCCTTTTCTGCGGGGGGAACAGAAGTCGGTGGCAACGAAACGATGAATTAATGCTTGTCACGAAAATGGGTTGGGTTTTCGGTTTTCCGGTGGCGCAGTTTGGTAGCAATTTTTCGCACCAATTCGTAGAATTTTTGGGCTTCTGCGAGATATTAATACGATCAGCTTTTTCAGACAGTTGTGACAAGCTCGTCTTGTGGAGGAGTTCTTTTTGAGTAGAAGATGATATGTATGTATGTATGTATTGTATCCACCTTGGGTTTACGGCAGCGCCGCGGTTGTGGCAAAAAAAATAACCCACACGTCCATCTTGGTTACCACGCAACACAATAATAACTCCTCAATGAGACTTCTAAGGGAATGGAATCGTAAGCAGAGTCACTAACGGTATCCAGGGTGAAAAAGGGGAAAAGTCTCGAGAAGCTATAACCATGTTGTTGTCTAATCAAGATAGCATGCAAATTATAATCCCGCCGCCAAGGCTTCCGAAAAAAGAGTACGTCCTTATTTTACAAAAAGTAATCAAACACTATCTTTTTCTCAACCATGCCAAATTCCCTTGACATAAATTGAGGAACGTCCAGTATTCGAAACGGTACTAGCATACACGGTAACCCGCTCTTCTTGTAAACGAGGATACCCAGATGCCCCTGCCCTTGTTGTTTGAATAAAATATGATATAAATAAAATATAATAATATATAATATGTTATACAACAATATAATAAATGGGTTATATAGTATGTAATATAAAATTATATAGTATAATAAAATATAAGGCAATATGATCTAATACCATACAATAAAATGCGATATAGTATGATACAATATAATTAAATATATAAAAAAAAAACTATATGTATGAATTTATTGCATCTACGTTCATATGTTATTTATGTTTCCACCTTGGATAAAAAAATTGCAATGAGCTAGATGATTAAAAACAAAATTAAAAAACTATAATACCATTTCCGGAATGAAGAACATCAACCTATAGAATTTATGAAAAATCAGTCGTTATTGCGAATTTCATGATGCTGTAAGTAAACATGATAATTAATTAAATTAAACAAAACCAAGATAAATGCTATTAAAATTTATCAAAGATGCCGACCGGTAACCTATAAGATAGATAGCTATTAACAAAACATTTACGTTGAACAGCTGCAAAATACATGTAAATCAGTGAAAACGATGAAAATTGATTGCTTTCAACAGTAATCCATTCGATGAATCTGTGAACATTTTTGCACAAACCTTAAAGTAAAGATAGTTAATTAAGAAGTAAATGGTTGATCAACTATTTTCAAATTTCTTTCAAGTCCAAAAAGTTTCCTGAGAAAAGAAAACAAATTACAATAATTATTTCGTTAGTTGTATATCCATTTTTGTACGTGAAAAATAATATTTATTTTTCATGTCCAAGCGCTCAACTAGGGGGAGGAACGGACCCGCCCTCAATCCACGATCCTTTGCTAGAGAATGCTCTTCTCAAGAATCCCTTCAATCGGAATCCCGGATGGCTCCCTCGATACCCCGAATTATAAAAAAGTTAACTAAAGAAATTATATAAGCAATAAGACTACTACTACTACGGATATTATAATGTTGAACAGATAAAATATGCATTAATCAAGAAACAAGCGCTGGAAAATAATCAAATTCATTAACTTTCATAATAAACTGTAGTACAGATTTAAGCCTTATGAGAAACAAACGAGTATTTAATTTAAGACTAGTGTTTTGAAGAGAGTTGTATTAAAAAATTGTCTAAGCCTCTGTTCAAAAATACTAAGAAAGTAACTTCCTAGTAAAAATTTATAAACAAAAGACTAATGATATTAAAAGTTGCGGTCAATATGGCTATGATGATCACGGACGAACACGCACGAAGCTGTGAGAAACACATTTTTATCGGTCTTCTGCAGGCAAATAGGTGATGAAAATATAACTAATCACAGGGCATCCTACGGTTAGAATCAATATTTGGTGTTGTTACATGTTGGCTGAAAAAAACTTATTAGCGTTTTATTTTGAGCGATACATTTTTATCTGAATTTAATATTTTGCTCGCACTATTCCGATGATTGATAATTAACGAGGTAGACAGGCTAATGCTTTAAGCTAATTTATTATGGTCACCTACGCTGTGGAGCAAAAATAAAACTTTTTCTTTCTTCATTTCAAGCATTCGAAGCATGTAATGTAATATAATTAATACTATCCTGCAAATGTTGAAATGGAGTATGCACGAAGCAACCAATTATGCCTACGACAAAAAATACAATAGGTAATAGGAATAAATATACCTATAAATAATTTTTCTTTTTTTTTTATCTCTAAATAAATAAATATATGATTTAAAAAAAAATTAAAAATTAATGAATAAATAAATGGATAAACACATAAAAAGTTAAATAAATTATTAAATTAAAATAATTAAATAAATAAAAAAATAATAAAATTATAAATGATTCAATAAATAAATAAAAAAAAAATAAAAAAAAAGAAAAATAATTGAAATTAAAAATTCTATCAAATAAAACAAATGTAACAAATAAAATCCTATTCAAAACTAACGCAAATAATGACAACACGATAAATATATGAAATGATGTGGTGTTCCAATGGGCTCAGCCTCTGCAAAAACGAATACGTTAATTGTTGTTTGGTAATGCCATAAAAACAAAATAAAACTCATAAATCTTCTGATCAAGTTGCTTACGCCGATCTGATTTCAAAATAAATTATGTTTAACATATTGACCAAGATTTAGTTCCTGTTGGATGAAAATGAGAAAGAAAGGCAGTTTGTTTGAAAATCCTCACCGGCATTCATTGATCCAGTTAAAAATAAATTAATAGGTCCAATAAGTTCAACTAACATTTGATCCTAAAGAGCGGATACAACATTGTAAGATCTGAAAAAAGAATTCAATTAAAGTCTTTGACAATTTCTTTTAACAGATGAAAAGGTTGTGATGTATAATCATTACTCAATGGCTTCATTCAATGTACAATATCATGTCGCACATTTAATCACATAAAAATTAGGAAAGATCCAATGCTTGAAGTCTAAATTATTAATTAAATGATTACTCACCATTTTGATAGAAAAGTTCTTCCAGTACCCAGAAACATAATTTACAAAACGAACTGATTCAATCAAACGAATTCTCCTACGTTTTACCTTCATCTAATTTGCCATGTAGGTATCATATTTTAAAACCTAAAGCCAATTTGTACATAATTTCTGTCTGATTAAGGACTTTAATTAGAACTTGCATCGATAAAGTAAGAAACATTAAACTTTCTACCTGCCACTTAATTATGAAAATAGTTATCAAAAATGGCTAAGATTGTCGGAATTGTTTCTTTAGACTTCTAGAATTAATGTTGTATTCTCTTCCCGATTTCAACTTTGAAAAATTTAGTGGACTTACCTGTGGCTGATATTAGGTAATTTGATAAAATTTATCGAAGGTGTTACCTTGATTTCATCCGGGTCACTGCATGGCATTTTCCCATATTAATCTTAATCAACCCAGAATTATTTTTCAAACTTTCTCAGAATTTCAACCTTTGATGAATAATCTCATACTAATGAGCTTTTTATGCAAAACCCTACCGCTGCGCCATCTTGTTTTGAAATACATAAGTGTGAGCTTTCAGAAGCGCCCACACTATTCGAAACATTTTTAATGAGAACAGTGCTATCTAGAATCAAAAATAAATTTATCCAGTTTGAGAACGCAGCCATGTCCGCGTCATCTAATTCCCAAAAGAATGAAGAAGAAAAGATTGCACTAAAATCAAAATTGCGGTTCTCTTCTAAAACTGAAGCATCGGAATTCATGCTTCCCTTTTGGACATGCACTTCACACGTAGAAATAACACTCAATATCGAAGAAAACTCCACTTTATCACTTGAAAAATTAACTTTTTTCACCTTTCGAACAGCGGTCACTCTCGCTTTAGCAGTGCCGCCAGACGCGATGCTTTTTGAGTAGAAGATGATATCGCTAAAAAGACTTAAAATGAGTGGGATGTGTGGCTCAATTTAAGCCTAATTCCAGTTAAGTTGTCTTCAATTAATTCATAGTAGGATGAACATCAAAAACGTTTCAATGACATACAATTTTGTTGGATGAAGCATAACCCTCATAAAACTGTGCAAATTTATTTTTAGTAAGGCTATTTACAAACAGCCTGATTCAGCAACAGAATCTCCTAGCAGCTGTTTCATCCAATACAACATCCAGGGAGGACAAGCCAAATAAAATTCAACTGAATGTGTAAAAGGAGAAATAAAAACGTTCTTTCGAAATGAATAATGTAACACTTCTGCGAGTGGCACGTGTGAAAGTTGAAAAAATTACCAGGTGTGAGAAAAGAAAGTTCGAGCAAAAGTGAGAAAAAATTGGAAAACACAAAAAAAAAACCAGAATGAGAAAGCGTTCTTTACCGAGTAGCGAATCGGAAGCAAAGTTTTCTTAGCTCAGCTTTATCATTCGTTTTTCGAGATTTTTGAGCTGTTTTCCTTTCCCCAAGCGGCTGCTATTTTCAGCCCGGGCAGAGCGTTTTGGTTTTTATAAGCAATTTATTTGTGTGGTGTGTCTCGCTTAAGGTGACACTAGGGCCATTTATCAGCGGAAGCTTCCTGCGAGGCGCGAAAGATTTACCGAGAGAGGCGATAAATTTAAACATTTTTTGAGTGTGATATAATATCTGTCATTTGTGTAGGAGTTATTGTCACAAATTATTCTAAAGTTATCGCTACGGATACGGACGGATAATTCTGAAACCGCTTTTGGATTTTTTATGACAGAACAACAGTTTTGGGAGTGAAGAATTGCTATTTTTGATAGCTTAGATAAAATATATCGTTGACAATCATTACTCGCTAAGCACAAGTTCGAATTTTTTTGTTAATAAACATATTTTGAAAATTTCTTATATCAAAGGATCACGAAGGGGCTTGTGATATAGCTCAGTTGACAAGTCTGTTGTCTCCTGAGCCGATGTCCGTGAGTTCGAGCCCAAGAATAAACATCGAACACAGTTGTACCGGATAAGTTTTTCAATAACGATCCGCCAACTGCAACGTTGATAAAGTCGCGAATGCCATAAAGATGGTAAAACGACTATAATCGAAACAAAAAAAAAAGAAAAAAGGATCACGAAATTTTTAATACCGTAAAATGGGGTGAATAGGAACAACACATTGTAGAAAATTTTCTGTTACCGATGGACTTGCCCAGTATAAACAACTTTCATAAACCAGGTTAGGGGCCGTTCAGATACCACGTGGACAGAAAAATGAGATTTTTGACCCCCTCCTCCCCCTCCATGGACAAGCGTGGACATTTGGCTAACCCTTACCCCCCTCCCCGGATGTCCACGTGGACACATTTGAAAAAGTTTTTATTTTAAATACTCTTAATTTGACGGTTAGTGTTCCGTGGCAGGAAATGGAAAGCTCAAATGTTGGCAGGAGAACTCGGTTAGAATACTGGTTACTCTAACATCGAAAACAGTCCAAAGTTCTGGTAACTTCACTGACGGCGATAAGGATAACTTTCTTGGTACTTGGATTCACAAAACCACACTTTTGTATTTGGGAATACCTTATTTTCACTTAGGACACGAACTTGAGGATGCACTTGTACTCACTGAAGGTTGGAACAATACTCACTCAAATGCAGAATAATACTAACTCACAAATTACTCGAGTCTGTATTTATATGCTAATGGAATCGTCTGGAAACGACGGAATTATACCAATTAATTACGTATAGAATATTCTAGATTCTTCTAAGGAATTATAATGGAACTTTCTAGAAACATCGGAAATACAATGATATAGGAATGGAACATTCTGGAACCTTCTATGGTAGAACATGCTGAATAGTAATGGAATATTCTGGAACTTTCTATAATGGAACATGCTAGTAACTGAACTTTCTGAACATAGAATCTTCTGGAGTATTCTACAAGCGTATTGGTGTACGCTGGAACAGTTAGAAAACACCACTTTTAGCTTTTTTGTTATAGAAATGGCTGATTTTGTAAAACCGAATGAGAATTTCCTGATATAAAAAAAATTAAAAATTTTAAATTTCTCAATTATCATATTTATCACTTGCTTTCAAGTAGCTACTTACTGTTTAAACTTAAACTGAAAAGGTATGCCATTTTAAGATTTTTATTTAAACATCTTAATATTTATTCACCTTTAAAAAATATTTTGAAAGTAAGTATGTCCACGTGGACATGACCCAAGCCCCTCCACTCCCCCCCCCCCCCCCTCTAAGTTGTCCACGTGGTATGTGGACGGCCCCTTATCTTCTGCAACAGAATTTGGGTTAGAGTCATACCGGAAGAAAACGCGATTTTTTTGCATGTTTTATATGAATTTTCATCTTATTATTACCCTGAAATTTCAAATTACAATAATGATGTTTTTCCTCCACGAAAACCGTATAGCTGACTAAACGTTTGAGTCAAGACCCAGGTAACACCTATCAAGCTTACTAACATTTCGATGTTTTATTATGGTTTTATTCTGCCTTTTTTTGCAGCTTGTTTTATGATGGTTTTATTAAGGTCATGAAAATGATTATATTCTTGAATCGACCATCTGTTTTTAGATAGTTTTGAAAACGCTCATAAATCTTCCATTAAACATACTGTTTAAGTTATTTAGAAAGAGTTAGGAATGCTATGTTAAAACTATAATAAAACACAAACTTAGAAGTTTGCTCCAAGTTTTCTTTCTAATAGCACTCAGTGCCTGATTATTAAACCGCCATAAAACTTAGTGACAGTTCTCGATCAAGATGTCAAAACAGGACATGCTCAAATTAGATAGCACATATTTGAATTGGAATCCCCATTTCTACACATTTTTGATAAGTTCTGCGTGTTGATTTTGAGTTAAAATAATCAAAAATTATAAAAATCCATGAAAACTTCGAATTACCGGAAGTGGAATGAATAACTCTACAATATGAGTATTAAGTGAAAGGGTTCAAATAGGAGGAACAAAATTTGTTGCTCTACGCCATCATTTATACAAAATGGCGGCTTCCGCTTTTATTTTCAAAGTTGTAAATAACTGAAAATATCATGAAACCTTATTAATATTGTTATTAGGTGAAAGTAATAAACGAGTAGAAGTCGAATTTCGTTGTCCGTCGCCATCTTAAATTCCAAGATGGCGGCTACCACTAAACTTGAAAATACTGTAAATGACTGAAAATCGCCTCAAACCCTTACAATATGGGTATTAGTTGAAAGAGATGAACCAGTAAAAGTCGAAGTTTGTTATTTGACGCCATCCAAATTCGGTTTCGATTTTGGTTTCCGCTGAACTTTAAAATGTTGTATATGACTTTTAATCGTATGAAACCCCAACAATATTGGTATTGGGTAAAAGGGCTAAACGGGTAGTAGTCGAATTTCTCTTTTCGCTTTACTCTGAAATACTGTAAGTGACCCAAAATCGCACAAAGCAACCACAATACAGACCCCGATCGTTTTTGGCAACATTCGAGTTTGGAAACATCCGATTTTGGCACATGTCCGTAAATCAAACAAATAACAGAAACAACATAACCTTATAGTTTTCGATTTTATAGGACCAATACAATTTAGACATATTAGCATGATAGACATAATACAATGACATAAATAGCAAATATGGCAAAAAACAAAAACTATCGACAAAACACGAAAAGTGCTAAATGCATAAAAAAATGATAAAAAATTTAGTAATAAGTAGAGAAAAAGTTGGGAAAAAAGCGTTCGATTTGGACAACACAAAATGTTCGAGCGGGTTGCCAAAAAGAATCAAGGTCTGGTTCTTCTAGTTTATCCCTTTCAACGAATACCAATATTGTAAAGCTTTCGTGCGGTTTTTAGTCATTTGCAGAATTTTAAAGCTCAGTGGATGCCGCCATCTAGGATTTTAAGATGTCGTTTGATAGAAAACTTCGACTTCTACTCGTTTGGTCCTTTCACACAATGCCTATATTGTGGGCCTTTCATGCGATTCTCAGTGACTAACAGCATTTCAAAGTTCAGCGGAAGACGCCATCTTGGATTTCAAGATGGCGTCGAAAAGAAAAAAATCGGCTTCTTTTAGTTTAACACTTTCAACAATACTCATATAGTGGTTGTTTAATGCGATTTTTTGTCATTTACAGCATTAAAAGTTCAGCGGATGCCGCCATCTTGGATTTCAAGATGGCGCCTGATAGCGAAATTAGACTTCTACTCGTTTAGCCCTTTCATTCAATACCAACATTGATGGGGTTTCATGCGATTTTAAGTCATTTACAACATTTGAAAGATCAGCGGAAGCCGCCATCTTGGGTTTCAAGATGGCGTCAGGCAACGAAATTTGACTTCAACTCATGATTTATTCCACGGGTGATTAACAGCCAATCCGTTTTTATTTAAAATGTCTGTCCTCATTTACTGTACTAAGGATTAACAACTCAGAAATGAGGAACTCATCCTTAGCGTGTAATTGGTTGGCTTGGGAGAGAAACGTCAAATCGAATTAACTAACGCCATGTTGGTTGCAAAATCGAAGGGCACAAAATGACGCCATGTTGATGGATTCACAATGCAAGCATTGGAAAATATTTTTTCAGGCCCATTTTCCATCAATTCCATCATGATTGACCATCAGATTTGACGAGGCGCATTTATTTTAAGATACTATTTCATACACATTTACCATAAAAATTTGACTGGCAGTACAAATGAGGCTCATAATATGGTTAAAACATTGGTATTTTTGCTATTAATTTTACCAGATCATAGATATCTCAATAATGCAATCATCATTCATCAATCATTATGGTTGCTGGAAAAAATAAAATCAAAACTCCGAGAACTCACAGAATCGAAAAAACAAAAATTCCTAACATATTTAATAATAGCTTTTAAAATGCTTTGGTGACCAACATTGATTACCAACAATGATAATGAAGTTTCTAGAGTAGGGCCAAATAGCCTTATATTGGCTTTATTAAAGTACTGGTGATGTTATAGAATGCGCTTTTGCTTTTTATAAAGATTAATGCTATTAGGATATATTGACAGTTCTACACGAACACCACTTTAACATAAGGCCTCAGCCCTAACCTCAAACCATGGGAGAACAGAATCGATTTTTGAGAAGGGCGCACGATAAACGCGATTTTCCGGTACTAAAATCGACAAATTCGCCCTGTGGAAAAGTGATACACAGATGTTCGTGTTTTGATTTTTTTGGGTGTTCAGGGCTGCCAAGTGCATTGATATTTGGAAAACGATGATTATGCAATTAAAAGCATTGTTATTGAAAAACCTTTTCATGAGTACTGAGAATTTGCAACTTTCCCGTAGATTTATATTCGAATGGGAAATTAAACGCATCATTTATCTGAACGAAAGAACAACTTACTGTATCGCACATTTAAGCGAAGAAGCGAATTATGTGGATTTGTTTAAACTAGTTAAAGCATGCAGGCGATTATTTTCAAATTCAACAAAGACGGGGCTTTCACTTAAGCTTGTTTGTAACAGTGAATGATTTTGAATTAGTTTAGAAGTTAGAAACAACTCTTTTTTAATCTACCGAGCAGTACATGAAAATATATTTCAGATGTTTTTCATTCACCTTGAACATTTATTAGCAAAAGATAGCTTATCTTCATCCACTTATGGACGCCAAGTAATGAATTCAAACGTTTAGCTGTTGATTGTTAAAAAATTTAATCAATTCAGATATGTTATAATTAGTTTAAAACAAGCAAATACTGATTTAAGTAACGCACCTAGCATCACTGGTGAGGCCGCCAACAAATAAAAATTTGAGGTTATGGCTGAGGCCAATTTTTCGTCAATACTATCGTCCGTATATACCCTTATAGTCCAAACGAAATTTTGCTGACCATAATAAAGCTAAAATTGTTACTTGGGGACCTTTGTGTCTTACAATTATGGATTCATTTCAGTAATTATTTTTGCCCCTGGAGTTAGGCACCACCATTGAAATTTCTCGTTGGGGATGATAAAATATGAAATTACTGGGGATTGGAAAATAGACTAAATAACCAGAAAACTGAAAGACTATGCACTGATATGCGTTTAAAATTATGAAAGTTCTAAAGAACGTATGTTTGTTTTTCTACAATTCTAAAGCAAACGAGTTTTTAGGGGGAGTCCGGGCAACACTGCTAGAAAGCGGTCGGTTTGATTTGTGCTGCATTAAAAGTGATAGTTTTATGGGTTGAACAGTGTTTGGAAAATAAATTATGATGGATCATTACCGGAACGTAAATATGATGGTGAAAAAATAGAGAAAAATCGAAACATATTGATTGAAAGGAAGAAAAGGGGACTTTGAAAATCGGTTGGATTTTGGTCCCAAAAGGAGGGAGAAGGGAAGCAGCTTACGAAATTTTTGTGAGATCAATCTTGATTATACTTATTGCAATTTTAATAAGAACGGTCTCATATGGTTCACATGTTTGCTTCATTTTAATAGTAGTTGGTGTTTGATTTATTATAGCAGTTGTAGGGTTTGATATATTCCGGAAAGTGATTTTTTTACTTGTTTGTTTTACTCTGAACAGTTCAGTGCTCAGCAATGAACAGTACTAAAACTCAAAAGAGTATCGAAAATTCTAGTATTTCTTCTAAAGTAACCAATTTGTTATCAAACAAAATAGTTTTTATGCCAAGAAAACAATATATGCTTTTAAAGTCCATTCAGCATGAATGACTGAAATCAAGTATAGAATCATCCTTTCATTTCAAGAATAAACTTAACTCCCAAGAAAACCATCATTTGATAAACGTATTCATTGCCACTAGCAATTGTGTGTTGCCTTGCAAAGGTCGTGCCCGAAATTATACGTATCCGCGTCAACTGTATCCGAACGAATTGAATGACCCCTGAGGAGGTGGCTATTTTGCAAAAAGCGAAAAAAGAAATCCGGTTCACTCTGAATCTTTACCGACGAAGCCTGATCTAACCCAGCCAGAAACGTGATTTTTTCGCAAAAGACATTTCCCAATGGGATTTTCCTTTCGGAGGCGTATAAACCAAATGAGGAAACACAACCATATTGGAACAGAAGGTCGTTCGACGGGTGTCGAAAATAAATTCGAATAGGCAAATCTCTAATGTTTGACGAAGCTGATTTCGAGTTTGTTTTTGCCGGACCTTCTTAACATAAAATTGACGGGAAAAAATGCTGTATGCTGTATCTGATCAAACATATTTTCGTTCGCCCCGAGCCCTTTTTCGGTGGAAAAAAAAGAGGCAGCAGCAGTGGATTAGTAGCAACGAAACCAGAACGAAATTACAGGGACAGGTCCCCAATCAGTAGTTGTTTTGTGTGCCTTTGGGGCCTTACCATTACCGGAGGAATCTCTGGTCGGAAGGAATTTCGGATTGGACCGATGGACGTGCGTACGTGCAGCTTCATTATGGACCTCAACCAATGTGTATTTATCGACGAGAGCTGAAAGAAATCATCAAGCGGAAATGGTTCTGGTAAGGTCAAGTGATGAGCGCACAGAAAAAAAGGTCAATAATGACAAGGGTTGTGGGATTGAAAAACAATTTACCCCTTTTTCCGGGAAGCGTTTAGGTGTTATGGGTTCATTTTTTGCACAATTTGACCCTATCGGGGAAAAAGGGGATTAAATGCTACGAAAGCAGCTCAATGGCGATGAAGTTGCACGATTTGAAATAACGGGTTTTCGGGGGACTAAAGATAGCAGTAAAATAAAGAT
>NC_073692.1:415918281-415978963 GCF_029784155.1 Uranotaenia lowii
AATACTTCAAACTTTTTTTATTCGGGTTTTTTGGAAATTTCGAAGGAAGGGTGACAAAAGTAGAAATGTATATTTGTTCCAGCCTTATTTAAAGGTAAGACGAAGTTTACCGGGTCGGCTGGTAACATACATATATTAACACTAGAAAGACCGCCTCAGTCAAAATTACTGGTTTAATACTTTGTTTGTTGAACATCTTTCAAATACTTCGTTTCAAAAATTCGCAAAAAATACGACTTTTAGTGCATTTTAATCTCTACAAATCTGTGTATTTTTTATTTCACTAGCTCTTTTAATAAGCGAGAAAAATTTCGCCACGGACACTCGGACCGTGATCAGTCAAAATCTCAATGAAATCTGAATGATGCACGATTAAGGTTCGACTTCTTTGCGGTTATCGTGGGTAAAATGAAAGTGGATTCTATGGCAGTAGTGCATGAGTTTGGCAAAATATTTCGTTTCATCAGTCATGTATAGAAAAAAACAAAAAAATCCGAACAAAAACTCAAACCGAAAAAAATACGAAAAAGTTAGAATTTGAAACACATATTTCAAAATGTGTATATTGTTTCAATTTGTTTTTCAAATCATTTAAATAGTATTCGCCGTTTTGATTTTTTTAATGACAACATTAAATGACAATTGAAAATTACACAAAACATGGTTTTTCGAATAATTTTTTAACATATTTTTATAATATGCAAATCCGCTTTTGTGTTTGAAAAAATAAATTTGGAAAAGAGAACTACTGAAAAGTTATCAATGATGGAAAAGAGAAAACTCTACACCTACACTACCTACACCTACAAACCTACATTACCAATAAAATCCGTATTTAGATCACACAAATATTTACTTAAATTCTGTGGGTTGACCAAACAATTCTTTGATAGTTTTTTGAAAATATTTTAATGACTTTCAATTATGTTCACCGTAACACTAGTCAAAAGTGTCTCCCTATAAAAAAACGATAAAACTGACCATAATATTTTTGTGGGAGTTTACAGAACAATTTAAACGCTGCTGACGTGATTCGTTTGTTTTTTTCACTTTCCTGTCGATTTTTCTTTTAAATGCTGCTTTGTTGGGATTTTGTGTTGAAAAAAATTCAAATTCCCAGGTTTTGTCAGATTTCAGGAAAAAATATTCCTGATTTGCTCAGCCTACATAAATGCGGAAAATTCTGCAATTCACACTCTTAGCTACCCCCTCCCCCGCGCCATCCCCTCCCCCCATGACATGTATTAAAGTGAAACAGCTGGTTTACTTTTCGTTTTAATTCCAATTTTCTAGTTATTACTATCCTCCCAGATTCCTACAACAAAATCATTATTATTAAAGTAATTATAAACATTTTCATACTCGGCGGACCCTGCTGAGTCGGTTTAGTTTAGTTTAAGTTTATAATGTCAAAGATTAGGTTTTGAATTTGATTTATGATATTAGAAAATTCATTCTTAACCTAAATGAAAAGAAAAAGATTGAAAATTAATATTTTCAATTTTACATAACAGATTTTTTGTTCTTAGTAGAAAAGAAATTCTTATTTGGTATTTAGCTTTGTTTTTAAAAACTTTTTCTAACATCATTTTTCGTACCTTAGAATTAAACATAAGCAACCTCAAACGAATTTTCAATTATTTGATAAACTTGAACGTACCACACTTTTAAAAAATATCAAAGTATCAAACAAAGAATTCAATTTTCCAGTGTTCATATTGACCAATTGTAATATTTCGAAACTCTATTTAGAATTAAAAAATGTATGAAATTTCCTCCTTTTTCTAGCATATCGTATGTTCCATTTTCAAAATTTATCTGGTTAAATTTAACATTTTCCTGAATTTTGTAACTTTCCAAAGTAAAATTATTTCGAATTGCTAAATATTTGACAACAGAAGTAAATTTTGAATGTGTATGTATGTATCTAAAACATTCGAAATATCGTGATTTTGAAAACATAAAATTATTCAACTTCCCTGCTTTTGAATATTTCAACTTTCATGTTTTATTTTTTAAACAGTCATTCTTTTCAATTCAAAAAGAGCACAAAATTCGAACATCCACTTTTTTTTTAAATTTCAATATAGTTTTTAAAGTTTATTGAATATTTAAAACAAAACAAAATACATTCCGGGTACAAGTTTCGAACACATATGAATTCAAAAAATGTCTAAAAACAACAAATGTTCTAACATCCAAATTATAAGTTTTAAAGAATAAATCAAATATTTAAGTATTTTCATTTCAAACTTTGAAACCAAATGTACAATGAGAAAAAAAACAAATCACAAATATTGTCCATTTGTGGTTATTTTATAACATTAAACAGTTTTAGTAATTGAATTAAGCGGGATATAAATTATTATGCAATCTTACCAATACGAATTAAAAATTCTATCGTTATTAAAAATGATAATTCAAAATCGATAAAACTTCAATTTTCTGTACTTAAATCAATCTTCCTGGAATAATTAAATTGTTTGATTCAACTCTGGAACAATTGAAAAGATAAAAAACCATCATCCTTAAAAACACCTGTATATTTATAGTGTAATTATAATTATCGGAACAGTCTAGAAGCTATTCAGAGCTACGTGAACATCACATGCATGGCCGTACGAGCGGAGGGGGGGGGGGTTTAACCCCCCCATGAGGATCCAAAACAGCAAGCAGGATGTTCTACTCTACACTCAAATTTTTAAATTCAGAACCAAATTAAATAGAGTAAAGTTAATCAAGAGTAACAATCTAGACTAAAAACTAATGCCAAAATCTTGAAACCTCATCCTAAGTCCGAAATTCCGCTACAAATTTTCAAAATTTTCTCACTTGGTCATCGAAAATCAGGTCTGAATATTATATTTCGAGTTAAATTCAATTCATTTCAGAGGTTCTGATTTCATAATTTCCATAACCAAAATTGTATATTCCTATTTTCGTTTATCGGATTCTGTATCCAATTCAGGATTCTTGATTTTCTGTTCGAATAATCATAAGAAATTAGAAATGAAAAGCTGCTTTGAAATCCTGGTTACAATTTGGTTTTGCTTTTCATATCAAATTTGAAACGTGTTTTCAGATCATATGCATTTTGTGTTTATTCACATTCGTTCAAATAAGTTTTTTTAAGTAATGAAAGAATTTCCTAAAAAAAGGTTATCTTATGCCTAAATCAACTGAATTTTATCTACCAGACATTTTAACAAATCCAAAGAGTTTAACCATCGATGGGAGCGAATTTAAGTCACCTTTTAGGTTTAGGGCACATTTTCTAAAGTTACAATTCATTACGAAAACTTTTTTTTCCCTTTTGTACGTGAAAAACTGGATTTTTACATGAATCGTATGTGTAATTGTATTGGCAGCAAACGGCTGTGTGAATTTCAAGTGAAGGTAATTTTCAACGTATAGATTTGCATAGGGAAATTCAACATTTTGTTCTGTTTAATGACGACATCGCGAAATGTCGTTTGGCATTAATGCCAGCTCACTTGAAGAATTTATAATTTGGCACATATAGCTTTAGGGTTTTAAGGTTCCCGGTTTTATCCGGACCTACCCGAATCGTTGAAACAAATTTTGAAACAGGTCCAATTCTACCTCGAAAATTTTATATGTAATAGCCTGGCCTTGCCAGACAAGGATGCGATCGTGAAAAATTCTGCATTCCTTAATGTGGTTTAAGTTAAAGTCATTATCGATATTAAGTTCTTTTTCGTTCTACTGATGAACGGCGCTGGACCGGGCCAATATATTTAAAGATAAAATATTGTGCTTTATGATGATGGAAATCTTCGAAATTAACGTCTGGATGTGGTGCATATGGAATGAAATTTTGAGATTTTTTTTGCAGCTTCTGATTCCAATTAAAATTTGTAGGATTTTTTTTTTTTTTTCAAATAAACTGTATGGCCTTGAAAAAATAAATGAATCCATTAACCTGTTAAATTCTTAATAAAATTTCGAGAATCCATTCCCACCAAATTAGAAAGAGTATTTTACACCATCCCACCCTAATCAACCGCCGACGACGACGTCAAGGCTAAAGTCAATAGAAAGTGGCAATTTAGGACCGGGCGGGCGACTTTTCATTTCACCTTGGGGAGAAGCCAGTTCATCAACCGGAAGCCAGAAAACGGAAATCCAATCTTCGAATTTTACCTGACCCAGTCGTTCTCGTATTGATTGATTGTGGAAAACATTTATCCCGAATACCCGCAAACAGTGAGGTTATAGTGAAAATAGCTCTCACTCTGATGAGCTAGAAGACATAGATGGAAAAAAAAGAAAAAATATCCTCAAATTAAAAACATAAAATTATTCTCATATTAATTAAAGTTACATGAAGTATTTATACACCTCAGCTGTCTGAAAGTGTGCAGTCTTGATGGTTCCGGTTTCAATTTAATTTAATTTATTCCAACCACACCAACTTTAGCAGATAAGAACACCTTGGTGTTTTAATAAAGCCAACCAAGTGTTTAAACAGGAAGCAGTTACTACTTAACCACATACACAAGCACACTCAGAGCCAGGAAGTTGCTTTCATTGACTTTATTTAAGCTCGGTGGCATGTAAAGTTTGCATAAAATTTCCCACCAGAACTTGAATATAACTTACTCGTTTCCATACCCTTAAATAGCAGTGCACAACCTGAAGTGTTTGATTTAGGAAGGTACCGACTCATACTTGGTTGTGTGTGATCAACAACATCACGGGTTCGTTCACGAAAAACCCTGACACAAGACAAAGTTTTACTTAGTCGCACCAACCGCATTCAAATGCACCCATGCAGATGCAGACAGACTCTCGACATGATCTCGTCTCATTGCTTAAAGAGGATGCTGCACTCTCATGTTCGCGCGGCAGCCAATGTTTGTCAGCCAATGGTATCTACATCATTTGAGTCATCTGCCATCGTCCTTTTCAATTTGTACGATGAACCCTGAAACGAGTCAGTCTCTGGAGCCACTGACCTAGGAGAAAAAAAATGAAATTTTCTCTAATAAAATGTTACTAAAATTTAAAAAAAATCGTAAGACTATCAATTTTAAAATGAGAAAAAAATTAAAAATCATTTCAACCTTTAAAATATACGCGAAAGTTTCTGAAGATTCTACACATTAAAAATACTATTCTCTCCATATCATCAATCGAATTTACATTAAGCATTCCAATAATATAATTTCCAAATTTTTACGCTTGAAGCGAATACTCAGCTTTAAACGAAAATCGATAACCATTCGTTACTTGAACTAGTAAAAGAAACCTTCCAGCTGTGCTTTTCTTCTAATGAAAGCTGATAAGCATAGTTTTCCACAGAATGGTAGAATTGACACATATTGAAAACACAACACAGATGCTAGGGACTTCACCTTCGTTCACACGTTGCAAGAGAGTCGCCATCAGAATGCAGAATAGGGTGTCTGAAAAAATTGTCAAAATGAATTTAAGGATCTGACCAAATGTAAATTTCCTAACAAAATTCAATGTTGCAAAATTCCAGTTCAATCGGTCTCAAGGCGCTCAAAGATTTGATTTTTTTCCATTCAAAAAACAACGTAGAAAAAACATGGAATCCGTAAAATCTCGATGAAATAAAAACTTTTAAATTAAAAAAAACCCTGATTCCATTTAATAATATTTAAAATAAACAAAAAAAAATGAGAAAAAAGACTAAGAAACATATACAAATCAAAAACTTGAAAAAGACAAAAAAATTACAAAAACTTGAAAAAGACAAAAAAATGACAAAAATGACAAAAATGACAAAAATGACAAAAATGACAAAAATGACAAAAATGACAAAAATGACAAAAATGACAAAAATGACAAAAATGACAAAAATGACAAAAATGACAAAAATGACAAAAATGGCAAAAATGACAAAAATGACAAAAATGACAAAAATGACAAAAATGACAAAAATGACAAAAATGACAAAAATGACAAAAATGACAAAAATGACAAAAATGACAAAAATGACAAAAATGACAAAAATGACAAAAATGACAAAAATGACAAAAATGACAAAAATGACAAAAATGACAAAAATGACAAAAATGACAAAAATGACAAAAATGACAAAAATGACAAAAATGACAAAAATGACAAAAATGACAAAAATGACAAAAATGACAAAAATGACAAAAATGACAAAAATGGCAAAAATGACAAAAATGACAAAAATGACAAAAATGACAAAAATGACAAAAATGACAAAAATGACAAAAATGACAAAAATGACAAAAATGACAAAAATGACAAAAATGACAAAAATGACAAAAATGACAAAAATGACAAAAATGACAAAAATGACAAAAAATGACAAAAATGACAAAAATGACAAAAATGACAAAAATGACAAAAATGACAAAAATGACAAAAATGACAAAAATGACAAAAATGACAAAAATGACAAAAATGACAAAAATGACAAAAATGACAAAAATGACAAAAATGACAAAAATGACAAAAATGACAAAAATGACAAAAATGACGAAAATGACAAAAATGACAAAAATGACAAAAATGACAAAAATGACAAAAATGACAAAAATGACAAAAATGACAAAAATGACAAAAATGACAAAAATGACAAAAATGACAAAAATGACAAAAATGACAAAAATGACAAAAATGACAAAAATGACAAAAATGACAAAAATGACAAAAATGACAAAAATGACAAAAATGACAAAAATGACAAAAATGACAAAAATGACAAAAATGACAAAAATGACAAAAATGACAAAAATGACAAAAATGACAAAAATGACAAAAATGACAAAAATGACAAAAATGACAAAAATGACAAAAATGACAAAAATGACAAAAATGACAAAAATGACAAAAATGACAAAAATGACAAAAATGACAAAAATGACAAAAATGACAAAAATGACAAAAATGACAAAAATGACAAAAATGACAAAAATGACAAAAATGACAAAAATGACAAAAATGACAAAAATGACAAAAATGACAAAAATGACAAAAATGACAAAAATGACAAAAATGACAAAAATGACAAAAATGACAAAAATGACAAAAATGACAAAAATGACAAAAATGACAAAAATGACAAAAATGACAAAAATGACAAAAATGACAAAAATGACAAAAATGACAAAAATGACAAAAATGACAAAAATGACAAAAATGACAAAAATGACAAAAATGACAAAAATGACAAAAATGACAAAAATGACAAAAATGACAAAAATGACAAAAATGACAAAAATGACAAAAATGACAAAAATGACAAAAATGACAAAAATGACAAAAATGACAAAAATGACAAAAATGACAAAAATGACAAAAATGACAAAAATGACAAAAATGACAAAAATGACAAAAATGACAAAAATGACAAAAATGACAAAAATGACAAAAATGACAAAAATGACAAAAATGGCAAAAATGACAAAAATGACAAAAATGACAAAAATGACAAAAATGACAAAAATGACAAAAATGACAAAAATGACAAAAATGACAAAAATGACAAAAATGACAAAAATGACAAAAATGACAAAAATGACAAAAATGACAAAAATGACAAAAATGACAAAAATGACAAAAATGACAAAAATGACAAAAATGACAAAAATGACAAAAATGACAAAAATGACAAAAATGACAAAAATGACAAAAATGACAAAAATGACAAAAATGACAAAAATGACAAAAATGACAAAAATGACAAAAATGACAAAAATGACAAAAATGACAAAAATTACAAAAATTACAAAAATTACAAAAATGACAAAAATGACAAAAATGACAAAAATGACAAAAATGAAAAAAAATTACAAAAATGACAAAAATTACAAAAATTATGAAAATTACAAAAAATACAAAAAATACAAAAATTACAAAAAATACAAAAATTACAAAAATGACAAAAATTACAAAAATATCAAAAATTACAAAAAATTCAAAAATTAAAAAAATTACAAAAAGGTACAAAAAATGACAAAAATGACAAAAATGACAAAAATTACAAAAATTATAAAAATTACAAAAATGTCAAAAATGACAAAAATGACAATAATTAAAAAAAATTACAAAAATTACAAAAATTACAAAAATTACAAAAATTACAAAAATTACAAAAATTACAAAAATTACAAAAATGACAAAAATTTCAAAAATTACAAAAATTACAAAAATTACAAAAATTACAAAAATTACAAAAATTACAAAAATTACAAAAGTTACAAAAATTACAAAAATTACAAAAATTACAAAAATTACAAAAATTACAAAAATTACAAAAATTGCAAAAAATTACAAAAATTACAAAAATTACAAAAATTACAATAATTATAAAAATTACAAAAAATACAAAAATTATAAAAATTATAAAAATTATAAAAATTACAAAAATTTCAAAAATTACAAAAATTACAAAAATTACAAAAATTACAAAAATTACAAAAATTACAAAAATTACAAAAATGACAAAAATTACAAAAAATGACAAAAATTACAAAAATTACAATAATGACAAAAATAACAAAAACTACAAAAATTACAAAAATTACAAAACTACAAAAATTAAAAAAATTACAAAAATGACAAAAATGACAAAAATTATTTAAAATTTAAAATTTTATATTGATGGTTTACAATGTGTTGATGATTTTTTCTTCTTTAAATTCATGGTCATCCTATTGCAGTGATTGTAACAAATCCGATTTAATCGGTTCAAGATGAATTGAAACACATCTGCTTAAGTCTTAAATTTATTGAAGATTAAATGATGTGTCAAACTGTTTTAAGATTTTAAGGTCTCGAATCCTGTTTTATTAAAAAAAAATCAACATAAAATGTTTTATTCAGGCTCATTTAATCGCATTTACCTCTCAACTGAGTTTGAGTTGATTAAATTACCGCTGATTTAATAAAACCTCCAATTCATCTTTTGTTACGGGAAGGGTTTAATTTTGCACTATATTTTCGACCTTTCCAACTTTCCACCTTTCAACAACCGTTGGAACGTAAAATTGAATCAATTTAAATGTGCACGGAACAACAACACGGAAAGCAGCACCCGGGATCTGTCTGACAGGTTGAAGGCTTTAATTGACGTGCCACGTGGCACACCCCTGAGTGCGGAATACAGAGTAGAGTTCCAACCAACATACTCATATGTTTTGCTATACTTGACTCGACTCGACTCGAAACATATGTTGGTGGATGGAAGACCGGGAAGCTATTCAGAGGAGACGTCCTCGCTGCCGAGGAGCTTCGTCGGTTGACAATAATTGAATCCCCAGCCAGCCAGCAGCCGCGCGGATGAGGATGACTTGTTGTGAGTGGGTAACATTCCTGGGCGAATTTGTGTCTGATTGAAGAGCAAATTGACGTGGCACTGCTGCTCCGATTTGCTCCACCGAGGTCATTAATGGGTGTGTGCGGCCTACAGTAAATTGCTGATTTTAATTCGAGCGTTCGGTAGCAATTAAATGGTGGCTCCAGAGAGTAAAACACCGTCGAACCGTTTGATTACATTTAAGTGATCTAAATAAGCATTGTCAAGCTATCGGTTGAATCGAATCCGTGTTTTGTGTCATTTTGGATGCAATCGGTTCGACATTAACTTGAATGCCTAACAAACATAATTGAAAGCAATTTAAAGATGGTATGTATGGAAGTCATGAAAAATTTTAAGGTTTTTTCATCAGCTACGCATTATTATAATTTCGACAAATTTGGCTACTGAACTTCTTTGCTTTATTTCATGATTGTGTACTTTTGCTCATAAAAAAAACGAATGGTCGAAACATAACAATCTCTCTTTTTCAAAAAAAAAACAAAAACATAATTATTAATGCGTTTCAAGTAGGTTTTGATGTTTTCTCACTGAAGTTTTATTTATCTATAGTTTTCACAATAAATTTTAAAATAAAATAGATCTACAGTTCTAGAATAAAGTTTGATGTGCATCAGCATTTTTTGGGATATCCATGAAGTTCTTCTTTCAATACTATTTTTGTTAGAGTGGTTGTTTCTTTAAGCGAGTTTTTAACTTATTTTTAAAGCACTGAGAACCCAGTTGGAGAACGACAATAAGTTTTTAAAAATAATTAAGTTTTCATCCGTTCTCACTGCCTTACACAACAACAAAAAAGTAAGGATGGACGATGTTATTTCTGTAAACACTGCCTTTTAAAAGGAAGTTAATTTCCATAGGATATTATTTTTATAATTCCTCCCTGTATTCCTACGTCGTTACCACAAGTTATTGTACGAAAGTGACGATTCATGTGAAAACTATTAGCAATTTATGAAAATAACTTTGTTATTCATGCAACAAAAAGGCATCTGAAAAAGAACGCATCGCCTGTTTTGGGGGTTGCGGTAGATTGCTGTGAATCTTTCATCCATGGTTACAGCACTCTCAAATTATCTCTGATAACGGAAATCACCACCCAGATCAGCTCGGATATGAATCGCCAATTTGCCCTACTTGAATCCACAATCCTCAACAAATTCAAATCTAAGCCCACTGATGCGCTTATTATCAGTGGCCTGCGCAAAACTGAAACTCCCCACAACTCCTGTATCGAGCGTTGTCTCCTCTAATGTCCTTTCAAACTGTATTCGTTCTGTACGAGTTGATTACTTACTGTGTGCTAGTTTGCTTTCGCGATTTTCGTAGTATTTTCGTCCCGGAATTTATCCTGGTGCAATCCGAACCAACGATTATTAGTCCGCGGAGTCGTGATCAGTGGAGGATCTCCCGGAAATCGTTCTTCCGTCCCGGCAACACCCGCCAAAGTTTCGGTGCACCGACCGCATTGTTTTTTGTTTTGTTTTGCTTCGCGCGGTTCCCAGAAGCGGTGAACATTGGACCAGGTTAATCTATTCGCTGTCGTCTAACATAGAAACAGTACTGGACAAAATAAATATTTACGGAGTTTATTGAAATTTGTTCGAATTTCTGTCTCTTCGACATAATGGCCAACATAAAGGATAAAAAGCGTTGTGGAGAGTGCCAATTAGCGACCAATGACCTCGAGCCGCTAGGTTGCGGGTTCTGTGGGATTTTTTTCACATCAGTCAGCAATGTTGCGGATTCAACATTCGGCTCAATAGGGAGCTGTTTACACAGGGTAAGGTTATGTTTATCTGTACCCCCTGTCGTACGGAGTTAAACGACCGAAGTATTCGCTGCTATGTAGACGATTTGATCGACCGCACCGCTCCAAAAACGGATTACCCAGATATTGTTTTGGAAAAGCTAACGCATCAGCTCGACCTTTTGTCGAAAAAAGTCGATGATTTGGCTTCGAAGCAGTACCTACCGATGGCAGCTTCTTTGTTTCCACCTCTGAAAGGGACTCCACAAGCGACGGACCAAATATCGAGCGTCGCCGTGGTAATGATGGACTATCGTTAGTCTCTTCAACAATGAATGGGACTAAGTCTATCGATCTTAGTCCCCTTTAAGTCCCGTTTGTTGTTGTTCCACCTCCGACACCTAAGTTCTGGCTGTATCTAGCTGGACTTCAACCGCAAATAACCGATGAAGATGTCAACAAAAGAGTCTCTCATTGCTTGGATATAACCTCACCAGTGGAAGTAAAACGATTGCGCCCGAAAGGAGTAGATGGCTCCACTAGAAGATTTGTTTCTTTTAAAATCGGATTGGATCCTTCGCTCAAAGATGTCGCGCTGAACACAACGACCTGGCCCTGGGGGATGCAATTCCGTGAATTTGTGGATCAGCCAAAAAACTTCAACCGTCGGCCTCAGACTCCTGCCCCATCGGTACAACTCTTCCAGTCAACTGTCGAAGCTACCACACCGATAGTTTTTGGACGGGTCGGTCCACAACCGTACCGGTGTCCTTGAGGTAGACCCTCTTAGAGGTTTGAAGGTTGATGGGAATCACATGGTTCTCATTCCAACTGACAACGACGACAAGACACTAGCTCTCTGCTGTTTACCTCTTGACCGTTTTCCTGCTGTCGGAGGAGGCCAACGCTTCTGGGGTTTCTCACTGGAACGCAACGAACTTGGCACTTGGGAGGCCTCAAAGGCCCTCGACTCACTCGCGCTGTTTTCAACCAGCGACTTCAGCCGTCCCAGCCCTGAGTTCGAATGCGGCGATGAGGTCCCCCAGCCTACTCATCCAGGCAAGTATTCACTTTTCCCCGGAACATTCTCTTTGTGTGATGAATTTTCACCTTACCGCAGATCCTACGAAGTCTACCAGTGCCTCAATTGCTTCTCGGGTTTCGACACCAGGACGCATCGTTCTGAGCACTCGGGAGACCCCTGAGCCCTTCGTCTCAGTCGCGCTGCTTCCGCCTTCAGACAGATGTATCCAGCTAAACACTCCTGACCTCGGAAATCCGGCGTTTTCTACTGGGCCTCCAGCACCGGGACGCAACGAATTAGGAACCACGGAGACCCCGGAGCCCTTCGACTCAGTCGTGCTGTTTCCAGCCAGCGTCAACAGTCGTCCCGGTCCTGAATTCGTAGGAGGCGATGGGGTTCTCCAGATCACACCTACAGGACAGTACCCTGTTACGACAAGAACATCTTCTTCGCGTAGTCAGTTTCCGCTTTCCGACAGATGCATTCAGCTAAACACTCCTGACCTCGGAAATCCGGCGTTTCTTACTAGGCCTCCAGCACCGGGACGCAACGAATTAAGAACCACGGAGACCCCGGAGCCCTTCGACTCAGTCGCGCTGTTTCCAGCCAGCGTCAACAGTCGTCCCGGCCCTGAGTTCGTCTGTGGCGAAGGGGTTCTCCAGCTTGCGCTATCAGGCAAGTATCATATCGTTGACTGTTTTTCTCCGCATGATGAAATCTGCCTTTCCAGCGATCTTCGTTCCGGTACTGCATCTGAATCGGACTATTCTTTTTTTTTTTTTAGTTGGTAACCACAGGTGGTAAATCCCGGTTTACGGATTGTATTCTAAGGCACGGCGAGCCACCGCGTCCCCCCAGTTTGCTACTCTGGGTCCATGGGTACAATGGGAAGACTCATGATATACTCCGTGTATACCCCCTACTCCCTAAACTCCACCTGGGGCCGCAGACCTGGTTCCCACCTCGAACTGTTTAGTACACTATGCTTCAATAGTGGGAGGTCTATCCGCGCTACTGCGCTCAAAGGCAATACTCATTAACGAGACCACTTTCAGCAAAACCTCTCATCCTTACGACTTGACGCCTGAACTCTCCTCTGACGACTTGAGAACCGACATCTCCTCGCAATGACTCGAGATTCCCACACAAACCTCTCCTCTTCGCGACTTGAGGCCTGATCTCTCCTCTAACGACTTGAGATCCGACCCCTCCTCGCATCGACTCGAGGTTTACCTCTCCTCTGCATGATTCAAGGCTCGATCTCTCCTCTAACGACTTGAAATCTGACCTCTCCTTGTAATGACTCGAGGTGACCACTTGTACCCCTCCTCTTGTTGGTAAGGGGCCTGATCCCTCCTCTTACGACTCGGGACCCGACCTCTTATCATAAAGACTCGGGGTTGACCACACAAACCTCTCCGCCTGAAGGTTTGAGGCCTGACCTCTCCTCTAACGACTCGAAGCCCGACCCCTTATCTTCAGGGTTCGAAGTTTGCCGCCTTGCCCGTCGTGTGCCAGATCGAGAGCAGCTTATCCTAGACTCGCGCCTGTCACGGCACACGCGCGGGACTTAACGCAACGACTCGGATGATTCCCGACGAAGACGTCATCCTACTCCGACTCGAATAGCTCACCCGGCGTCGAGAGCCACTCTACCCGTGGGTATTCCCCGAACGTGGAATAACCCTTTCCCAACGATTTCCACTGCGAAGAAGGTCAAGTCTTATCCCCGCAGCTTCTGTCGTTGAGAACCGCTCTACTCGGATACTCCCCGAAGGTGGAGCATCCTACGCACGAACGCGGTTCACCCACGGTATCCGCTACGCAGAAGGTATTGTCTTATCTTTGTAACTTCAAACCGTGGGGTCGGACGCACTCTACTCGACAGCCCCCCGTCGATGGGGTCAGTCTACTCCGACCGTTGTCCAGTCTTCTTTATCCCCCTTGGTTGGCAACCCTAGGATTTTTGGCCCGCGGATTTTCCTGCCCGTTGTGTGCCAAATCGAGAGCAGCTTATCCTAGACTCGCGCCTGTCACGGCACACATTCGGGACTTGGAACGCTACGACTCGGATGTTTCCCGACGGTGACGACATCCTACACCGACTCGAGAGGCTCGCCCGGCGTCGAGAGCCTCTCTACCCGTGGGTATCCCCCGACAGTGGTTAACCCTCTTCCCTCGAGATCCGCTACGAGGAAGGTAAAGTCTTATCCCCGCAGTTTCCCTCTCAGGAAGCGGCACAACTCGGATACCCCCCGACATTGGGGTATCCTACACACGTTCGCGGCGCACCCCTGACCTCCGCTACGCAGAAGATGATGCCTTATCTTTGTAGCTTCGATCAGGGGATCAGACGCACACAACTCAGATGCTCCCCGTCGATGGAGTCATCCTACACCGTTCGCGGACTGCCGTTGGTTCCAGCTCCTCTGCAGGGCAGTCATGATCCGGGTGAACCCATCGCTGACCGCATGCCAAGTGTTGGAATCCGCACACATCCTCTGTACAACGTTATCTGCTGTCGTGTCAGGCCCACAGGCGGCAAATATGGAAGTACGTACCGCCGCAAACCTCGGACAGACAAACACCACATGTTCGGGTGTCTCCTCTTCATCTTCACAATCTGGGCAATATGGCGAAGCCACATGTCCAAACCGGTAGTGGTACTTCATGAAGCATCCATGACCAGTCAGGAATTGCGTCATATAGAAGTCCACTTCACCGTGCCTTCTACCGATCCAGCTCCCGATGTGCGGGATCAGACGATGGGTCCACCTTCCTCTCGTTGAGCTGTCCCACAGCTGCTGCCAGTTGGACATCGAGTCCTCATTGGCGAGATCTCGAACGTTGGGCGTGTCTTTGTTGTCGTAGCAATAGACATCCTCCTCAAGCAAAACCGAGATGGGCATAACACCCGCTACTACACAGGCGGCTTCGGACGACATGGTCCGGTATCCGCTGATAACCCGCAGGTTCATCAGCCGCTGAACGCTGCTAAGTCGCTGCAGGTTACAGCTTCCTCCCAAGGCCTGCCTCCAGGCTCCGTACCGCAAGATCGAAGTGGTCACACTTGCCAGGATCCGCCTTTTGCTGCTTTGGATGGCCGAGGAGTTCGGCATCATTCGTGTGAGTGCGGCCGTGGCCATTGCCGCTCTCTTGCACACGTATTCGACATGGCTCGTGAAGCTGAGCCTGTCGTCAATCATCACCCCTAGGTACTTGATTGCGCGTTTGGACACGATATTGCACGGTCCAACGGCAATGGTACCTGTTTGGAGTGATTTCAGGTTGGTGATAAGCACCATCTCGGTTTTGTGGTGGGCTAGACGCAGGCACTTGGAGTGCATCCAGCGTTCCACTTCCTGGATAGCTACCGTGGCCAGTAGCTCAACCTCCGCTGTTGAGGAGCCCCTCGCCAAGAGGACTACATCATCTGCAAATCCTACGAGTTCGGCTCCCGATGGGAGGCTCGTTCGTAGGAGTTCGTCGTAAGTGATGTTCCACAGAACCGGGCCGAGTATTGACCCCTGTGGAACACCCGCCGAAACCTCTTGTGTTCGCAAACCCTCGCCGGTCATATACTGCAGTTGGCGATTGTGGAAGTAACTTTCCACAAGCCTATACAGATATGCCGGGATCCTCATTTGGATGAGCGACGACGCAATCGCTGTCCAACTGACACTGTTGAAGGCGTTCTTCACATCCAGAGTGACAACCGCGCAAAAGCGGAGCCCTCTCCTCTTGGTCAGCCTGGCTCTGTCCGCTACCTCGATGACCGAGCGGATGGCATCTACGGTGCTGCGACCTCGACGGAAACCAAACTGTTTCCCCGAGAGTCCGCCCTCACTTTCCGTGTATCTCTGAAGTCGGTTCTAAATCACCTTCTCCAGGACCTTACCCGCTGTATCCAGTAGACAGATCGGCCGATATGCCGATGGGTCTCCTGGACGCTTACCCGGCTTTGGCAGAAGAACAAGTTTCTGCCGTTTCCACGTGTCAGGAAACACCCGTTCCGTCACGTATCGTTGCAACGATGTTCGGAACATATCGGGGAATTCCCTGATCGCGGCCTTCACCGCGACGTTCGGAATGCCGTCCGGCCCGGGGGCCTTCCTCGGTTGGAGAGACTTGGCGATCTCGCGAAGTTCTTCCACCGTTATCCTCTCTTCAGCGCTGGTGTCCCAGTCATACGGGACTGTTGGCCAGCGGGTAACATCGTGCTGTGGGAACAGCTCATTGATGATAACTCTCAGTTTATCACTTTTAGTTCTGCCTATGACTATCCGATAGGCATCACCCCATGGACAGTCGTTGGCGTCACGGCATAACTGTTTGAAACGTGCCCTCTTGCTTGCGTTGATGGCCCTGCGGAGGGCCGATCTCGCGCTTGTGAAGAGTGGCCTACGCTCCGTTCGCTCTTCTTGGGTCCTTGCGTTCTGCATCCTGCGCCTTGCCCTATGGCAGTCGGCACGCAGACCCACAATTTCCTCCGTCCACCAATAGGACTACTCTATTAGCATTTTCTAAAAGAACACAGGTGGTGTCAATACCTGCCTGATCGATTATCTGCTTGCTGCTTCGTGCTCTTGCTACGATATGATTGACTTTACCGAAACATGGCTTAATGACCGTACCCTCTCCAGTCAGATTGTTGGCCCAGATTATACAGTATTTCGTTGCCACCGTAGCCCCCTTCAACAGCAAAAAATCTACTGGTAGTGGAGTGTTACTTGCCGTTAGATCTAAACTCCTGTCTTTGCTTGTCGAAGACGTTTCCTGGGACGATCTGGAGCTTCTTTGGACCCGCATTGATCTCGGTAAACGGTAACTCTACCTATGCGTAGTGTACGTGCCTCCTGATCGTTCTTGGGACCTGGTTTTAGCAGAGTCCTTTTCGCGTTGCCTGTCTAAAGTCAGCTCCTTTTGTTCTCCCGAGGATGACATATTCGTCATTGGCGACTTCAACATGCCCGGCCTAAAATGGTGCTCCTCTCGAAGTGGCTTTCTGTTTACAGATCCTGTGCACTCTTCGTTCTCGGCATCTTATACTTAGACGCCCTGAGTACAGCGACTTTACGTCAGATAAATAATATCAAGAATGAAAACGGACGTATGCTCGACCTCTGTTTCGTTAACGAATGTTTCTGGATTCCAACGATTGACTTAGCTCCCGCTCTCCTTGTCAAAGCTGTTCCACATCACCCAGCCTTAGTGGTCTCTTTCGCTGCCGCAAAGATATAGCTCCAGTGAAGAAAACGGCTTCCTTCTATCAAGATTTCAAGAACGTGGATTTTGAAACTATATCTCTCGATCTTGAGTCCATCGAATGAGAAGTTGAGCTCGATCCTTCTGATCCAAACGCAGCTGCTGAGACTTTTTCGACCATTCTTAACTACATTATTGATCGCCATGTTCCGAAACGTAGGGTAGCCAAAAATCTACGGGCTCCCTGGGTCACTAAAGAACTGCGGCGACTGAAGACGGCCAAGGAACGTGCACCCCGAAACTAAAACAAGCACAAATCCCCTTACACTAAACTCTGATTATAAAAAAAGTCAGTAAGCGTAGCTACTTGAATTATCTAAATCGGTTACAAAGGAATTTCAAGACCAGTCTGAAATCTTTTTGGAAGCACGTAAAAAATCAACGGAAAGAACCAGGGCTTCCGTCCTACATGTTCCTTGAAAGCCACACAGCAAATTCTGATCCAGAAATTTGTGAACTTTTTGCCGAGAAATTTTCTAGTATTTTCACAACTGGGCAAATTTCCTTGGAGCAACTGGCCAGAACTGTCGGAAATAGATCACCCCTAGGGTCTTCTTTGAATAGTATTCTGGTCGACGAGACAGCCATCCTAAAAGCGACAGCTAAGCTAAAAAATTCATCTTCTACGGGCCCGGACAGTATATCAGCTACTTTTTTGAAGCGTTTTATACCATCTCTGCTGACACCTACCAGGCATATCTTTCAATCATCGCTGGACTGCGAAATCTTTCCCTCATTGTGGAAATTGTTTGAACTGGTTGTTTTGGATCCAATTTTCTCGTTTTGCAAGCATCGCTTCTCCAACGATCAGCACGGGTTAACGCCTAAACGATCCACGACTACAAACCTACTGAGTTTTACATCGTTCGTGCAGGACAGCTTTGCCAAGAAAACTCAAACTGACGCCATTTACACAGATCTCTCTGCTGCATTCGATAAGGTGAACAACGAAATTGCAATCGCAAAGATCGAACGTTTAGGCTTCTGTGGTTCCCTACTGGATTGGTTCCGGAGTTACTTAATGGGACAAAAGTTTTTTCACACCATAAACAGCCAGCCTTTATAGTGTGAAAAAACCTTTTTCACACCATAAACAGTAGACTAGTTCACTTTTCGGCTTTTTTCGCTGATCACAACGCCACCTACAGGGTTTGATCTTAATTCATTTTCAAGAACTCTGGCCGAATTTGAGCTCATTTGAGTAAGTTTCCAGCGTGCGCTAGAAGTTTTATTGAAAAAAGTCCATTTTTCTGGAAAATTTTCGTAGATGTGTTCTAGCAAGCTGTTGTTAATATAAAATGCTAGTTTTATAGTGCTCGGTGATTGGTATGACAAGCATTCGTATGGACCTGTTTTAGATAATTGACTAAATCAAACCGAAAAAAATTTAAAAATTCATAAACTACCAACTTTTACAAAAATTTACTTACAAGTTAAGAGCTTAAAATCAGTAGTAAATAGAAAAAAAATATTTTCGATATAAATGTTTCATAAAAAGATAGCCTTATTTATAACCTTTCATTTGATGTATAACACTTAATTATCGCAACAGTACAAGCAAAGATATTCAAACATTCACATCACATTCTTTGAATCATAATGTTAGCTCCATTCAAGTTTTAGCATCATGCAACCTGCAAAACGTGGCATCAAGAGGACTTGCTTACAACTTGATCAAAGCGCGCGCTTTTTTTTTAACTCCTGGCCCCGTCATGGGGTACTTGATTGAATAAAATATCCTTTCTTGTGCACAAGTTGGTGTGGAGCAAACTTGAATGAAAAATATTTTATCTAATCAAATTTGTTGCATAGATAATTGAATAACTTTGCTAGCACTCTTGCGATCATTAAGTGTTATACATCAAATTAAAGGTTATAAATAAGGCTATCTTTTTATGAAACATTTATATCGAAAATATTTTTTTTTCTATTTACTACTGATTTTAAGCTCTCAACTTGTAAGTAAATTTTTTGTAAAAGTTGGTAGTTTATGAATTTTTAAATTTTTTTTCGGTTTGATTTAGTCAATTATCTAAAACAGGTCCATACGAATGCTTGTCATACCAATCACTGAGCACTATAAAATTAGCATTTTATATTAACAACAGCTTGCTAGAACACATCTACGAAAATTTTCCAGAAAAATGAACTTTTTTCAATAAAACTTCTAGCGCACGCTGGAAACTTACTCAAATGAGCTCAAATTCGGCCAGAGTTCTTGAAAATGAATTAGGATCAAACCTTGTAAGTGGCGTTGTGATCAGCGAAAAAAGCCGAAAAGTGAACTAGTCTAATAAACAGCCAAGACGACATCAACTTCCTCCAACAGCAATTCAACGCTTTTGCTCACTGGTGCGATATCAATTGCTTGCCCTTGAACCGCAGTAAATGCTCGGTAATATTGTTTACCCGTAAGCGGCATCCTCTTCATGCAGAGTACATCGGCGGAGACCAAACCATCATCCGGGTGGACCATATCAACGATCTGAGCGTTATTCTCGACCGACGGCTGGAGTTCAAGATTCATACTAACTATCTTGTCGACAAAGCTTCTCGAAGCCTTGGATTCTTGTTTCGTATGGCCAAAGATTTCAAAGACGTATACTACCTGAAAAGTCTTTATTGTTGCATAGTTCGTTCTATCCTCGAGTACGCTTCAGCTATTTGGTGCCCTTTCTACCAGAACGGAACTGAAAGAATCCAGGCTATCCAGCGGCGTTTCTTCCGGTACGCTCTACGACACTTAAACTGGCAGGATCCGTTTCGTTTACCAAGCTATGAAAACTGCTGCCGTCTTATAGGCTTACATACGCTTCAAGTACGCCGAAATGCTAAACGTGCCCTAGTTGCAGCGGACCTTCTCACATCTAGAATCGACTGCCCCGAACTGTTGGAGGCCATACCTCTCAGCGTACGACCCCGAGGATTACGAAACCAGAACCTGCAGCTCTACATTCCGATTCGCCTGAACAATTACGGGGCTAACAGCGCTTTCATCGGCATTCTAAAAAAATTTAATCGGTATTCCGAACATTTCGACTTCGACGTCTCAAGGAACGTAGATTATGACTTTAACACAACCACTACATCATAAGATTTTCTAATGTTTAACTTTGTTCAAATCGGTCGGAAATAGAGTGACCCGGGATTCTCCGACCGGGAATTGAAAAAAAACGGGAATTCTCGAATCCCGGGAAACGCTAAAAGATCCCGTGAATTTCCAAAGCCTATAAAAAGTGCTAAATTACTGAACATTTATGCGATCTAAGTTGGAAAAATAGACCAGACTGAGCAAGGAAAATGGTAGTTTCACCTGAATGTATGGCTTAATCTTCTTTTTTTTTTCTAAGATCTGGTTAATACATTGAATTTGATAAAAAATGTTTTTTCGTTCGAAAACTTAGTGTAAAAGTGAAAAAAGGCAAAGAATCTTTAAAACCAAACAATTCAAATAAAAAAACGCTACGTAAAGAATCTGAATGTTGCAATTTTGTTATCATTTAGAGCTTCCGTTTCGCAAACTGTTGACAGTAGCAAAATCATCGGCAAAAATATGACATATTTTAAAACAAAAGGATAGTTATCTGGAAACCTACAAGATTTAAATCAATTGATGAATGACGGGAAATCTAGCTAACCATCTTCTTTCTATAGTGAAAAATCTTTCTCAATTATTTCAAACTTTGCAGCAAGAATCAATCAAGTTAGTCTGTTACAGTACTTAGTTTTTGGGTCTTGGGTTTTATAATTGTTAATTGAATTTTTAAGGCATTTAAAATTTTTAAAATGCCATATAGATGCAGCAAAGTGTTGAAATTTTCATTTTCAATTTTTCCAGCGATCCCGAGATTGCCGGGAAAAGGATCGTCAGATTTTCCGATTCCCGGGAACACTAAAATGGCTGGAAAATGGACACCCTAGTTGGGATTAAAGAAATTTAAGGGTCATCTTGAAAGTGTTGAATTGTAGTTGATTTGGTTCCAGTTTCTAATTTTAATAAACGGATGATTTATGCTAAAAGCTTCTAAAAGCTCAATTAAAGTCTTAGCATTAGTCGAAATAAACAAATTTCTTAAACTTTCTTCCTATCATAACTAATTATTCTCATACAATCTCATCGGTGGCTCCAGAGAGTAACCCTCTATGAGTTATATCGATGGTTTTATGTGTTCAAGAAACATAAATTCTTGCTAACTAAACCCGCCTATGTCTCTGACAGCTTTCGATGCATAGAATAGAAGAAGAAAAAACCTTTCGGACCAAATCGTCCCCCCCCGCCCTTCCCTCTCTCACCCCAGCAATATGATTCTCACGGACACATTTATGGCTAATTTATACAATCCGGGATGATAAATGTGCCGTTTGCCTTAATCACACCATTTTGCTGCCGGCGATGAAGGCGAAGTCGTGTGCGGAAAATTTCCCCGATGGGCTCTTCTTGTTACCAAAGAAGGTCAAAATGTTATGCTGCATTGCCATGTGACCTAGTAGTATCCGGTTATGGTATAATGGCTAGAACCAGAAGCAGTGTGTGTTCAACCTTGATCTTCACGACTCCCCAAAGATACTTTCCCGATCAGGATGGAAAAACAAAATTATGTCAAGATGAGATATTTTGATACTAATTTTATTCTATCTTAATGAGTTATAATTCAGTACTCGTAGGATGTTAAAATATCTCAAATTATATCAAAAAATCTATACGATCATAGCAAAATTATATCAGTTTTAGATATGTTCCTATCAAGATTATATCTGGTTCAGATAGCATATTTTGATATTGGACAGAACAAAACCTATCAAAATTATAACTTATCAAGATATGAGTGCTACGAGAAAATTTTCTAGTGGGATGTCAATAAACCCCATTATTTGCTAAAACCATGCCCCATTTTTGGATTCCACAAAATTGGATTCAATTTTATGGATCTGTTGAGCGTAACTCATTATTGTACGGTTTGGGCCGTTGACTTCGATGTCCGTGTTTCAGAAAAAGTTGTACGTATATCAAAATAAGATATAATCATTTTATTTTAAGACAATCAGAAAAAAATCTTGATAATTGAAAATGAGCTCAACCCCAATCAAGTCTGTCAATCAGAATAAGATATAATCGGATTGGAGAAACTTAAAATCGAAAATTTGCAGTACTTAATTATAACTGAATCAGATGTAAATATCTTGGTGAGATATGTTTGAGTTATTATTTTGATATGCTCTCCTGATCGGGTTATCAACGAATTCTGCGAATGAAGTCTGACTGTGAACAGACCAGAGCACAACAGAAGCTACTTTTGGCGGATTTTTTTTTTCAAAAGGTCTTAAGCGGCTTACATTAAACGACGTTAAAAATTTTCTTGGGAAAAATTTCTGCGTTGAAGATATCGTCTCAAGCGAAGAGCGAGTTCAACGTTTGATACTTTCTATTACAAACCAACAACAAAAAAACAAAAGCTCAATATATATTCATGATCAAGAACAAGAGGTATCATCATTACTGTTTTGTTGTGGTAACAAAAAGCCCGGGATATATTATTCATGCGAAACATTTGCAATTCAGTGGTCGTATTTCGTTTCACTTTGCGTTGATGAGCTGCTGCTATTTAGGTATAGGTATCGGAAATATTATTCGCTTGATTTATCATTCATTCTAGCCATTCACCGTTGTTGGTTGTTGAAGCTGGAGTTGGATTTGGATTGAACTGGAGAGTTCGTGCCTCGTGAAATCATATCGCCAAACCGCCACGAGCACGATGTTGTTGTTGATGGTGTGGTGAGCCACTAATCAATTAAATGTTTCGGATAATTAAGCCAAAATACGGAGCAGGATTTCGGGGCTTGTGGAGTGTTGTAATTGTGGGTTTTGCGTGGCTTATGCTCTAGGTTTATCGCGAATGGAGTGATTTCAGTCGACTTTTTCGTATTGATTGAAGCTTTCACTGAAGTTGGTGGCCAAAATGAGATAAATTAACAAGCTTTTGTTTTGATATTTTTAAAGTTGAAATTCACTGTGAAATGGAATGAGTAGAACAAACGATAAATTGCATTTGATTTTACTAATAAGTTGGTAGAATCGTTGAAAATTTTTCGGATAGGTTGGAAAGTAAAAAATACCAATTCATTATTTGGCCAATTATATTAAAAATTTGATTTATCTTTAATAAGTATCATGAAGTGCAGGAATTCAGTCGGGTTTAATTGCACAATGGAGATTGTCTTCTTCAAAGAAATTCTGAATTGTCTTTTACAAAGTTAGAGTTAGTAACTATCAAAGCAATTTTGTCTTTTACTTTGAAATGTTAGAGCGCGTCTTAAAACCAGTTTATCGGCTCTAACTCTGATTTATGAATTTATTCATAATCAGCGGTTTCTGCTAAGCATCTCTTTATAACCAAGTGTCCAAATTTTTGCTTATGAATTTCATCAGCTAATGTCTACCTTAAAGCATTCGTTAAAAATAAGGCATTTTTTATAAATTTTCAAATTATCATTTCTTTTATTGAGGCCAACAAAAAAAAACCAGAGATAGCGTTGTAAAGTTAAAATATCAAACTATAATTTAAGTATATCTGAAATTAAATTAAAATATAATATCTCACATTAGACTGACCCTTTACAGGAGAGCCATTCTAGTTTTTTGTAGAAAAGTTGCATTTTTATCTTTTTATTAGTTGGTAGTAGCTTAATGTATTAAATGATTCAATAAACGATTTGGACCCATTTGTAACTATTTCGGTAAAATTTATGCAAATATTTGATGCAATCATACCAATATGACCACTGAACGCTTTAAATGAAAAATTTCAAATTGATTTTTACAGCTAAAAATATCTCTGTAAATTTGGTAAATGATTTATCCTGATTTAGCACAACGAGTTTAAATTTAGTATGGAATTTGAATGAGAAAACACAATTTTTCACTCAAAAATCACCACAGACGTACTGAAAGTCTAATGAAATATTACTTTGAATGATTCATACTTCTTGGTAGCTGCACTACATTTGATGTTACAATCTTCATCTGAGAACACCAAAAGGGGCATTTCACTCCTTTAACCTAAAATATCTCGAAAAATAAACTTTTCAAGAATCTGCAAATAAATCATAGAAAAATGAAACAAGTTTCAAATTTTGGAAAAAAAAAATCTGAAAACCCCTGACGCAAACTTCTCAGATAATTTAAAAAAAAACATCCCTTATATATATTGAATTGAAAATATGATACTTATGTAAATCACAGACAAACAGACAAGACACTCTTAAAAAAATCTGTCTAATCTGTCTAATCATTTCTACGCAAAGCGATTACTTTGACATCGTTATATACTGCGAGCTTGGAAGACATAAATGCAAAGTTCAGATCTAACCAGTTGAAGTGTCATAGGGCAAACCTCATGAAGCGCCGCTGGATAACCTCTATTCGTTCAGCTCCGTTCTGGTAAACTGAGCAAACTGCAGATGCATATCCGAGCGTTGAGTAAACGATGCTGCAATACAGGATTTTTAGGCAGTACACATCTTTATACTCCTTCGTTACACGAAGTAAGAAGCCAAGACTTCTAGAAGTTTTATCAACGATGTAATTTGTATGAGTCTAAAACACCAGCCGATGGTCTAGCACAGGGGTTTTCAGGTCGTGCTCCGCGGAGCACTTGCTGCTCCGCGAAGCTTTTGAAAGTGCTCCGCGACGTTCGCAACGAACATCATAAACCACCTTTGAAAAACTCTGATATTTTTTTATCGTTTCATTTTTATCGAAACATGAGAAAAAAAATCAGAAGACATATAGTTCGAACGAATAAATTTTGTTTACTTTGTTTTTACTGGCGGCTGAATCCCAGCAGGGATGTTGGCAAAGAATGGTGGATTGTCAAAATATACTGCCTTGATCGAACAACGTTGGGTTGCAGGACTGAGTGTGCAAAACACTCAATGAAATGAAAAGGCTGTTCTTGCGCTGTACTTGGCGAGCTACCGATTGGAAAAGCTGGAAAAGCGCATATTCACTATTGCTGAAAACTTAATAAAACCTTGTATTCAAGAAGTCGTCCGTATCATGGTTGATAATAAAACAGCGGAATTGGTAAATTCGATTCCCATATCTAACAACACGGTTTTTAGGCGAATTTGTGACATGACTGGAGATGTTGAAAGCGATTGAGAACTTCAAAATTCAACATGCAGCTTGAAGAATCCACAGATGTAGCAGAACTAGCAATTCTGATGATATTTGTATGCTATCAAGGTTCTGAATGTTTCGAAGAAGATTTGCTCCTTTGTAAACCGTTGCCAACTTCCACGTCGGGGGCTGAAATTTTCAAGCTAAATAATTGATGATAACGTTACGGACAACAACATTCCATGGGGAAATTGCATTGATGTATGTATGGACGGTGCGAAAGCTATAGTTGGAAATAGTGCTAGAGTCGTTACCAAGTTCAAAGAAAAGACCAAAAGTTGCAGTAGTAGTCATTACATCTTTCATCGCCATGCACTCGCTATGAAGAAACTATCATCATATTTGAAGGAAGTATTGGACGAAAGCACAAAAATAATCAACTTTATTAAGGATCGACCGAAAAATTCAGGGTTATTCGCGTTATGAGAAGAGATGGTAAGCCAACAATCCACGCTACTACTTCATGACGAAGATCGCTGGTTACCTCGTAGGCCCAGGCCCACGTGTCTAATGAAGTTATTTACAATTACAATTACAATGTTTTGTCGCAGGATTTGTTGAACAGTTTCTAGCAAAATTCTCCGAAGAATATCATAAAATTAGAGATGTACCGAATAGCGGTATTCGGCGAACGGCCGAATACCGAATATTGACCTCTTCAACTATTCGGCCAAACGAATATTCGACCGAATATTCGGCCGAATATTCGGTCGAATATTCTGTTGAGTTTTGTATAGAAATATGTACTTCTATTTCTACTGCTTTTTCTAATAGAAATCTTCTATTTCTGCCTTTCTCATGTCACTCATGTTTTAAGTCGATTATTTCCAATTAGATGTATCAGATCTTTTTTTAAGTAGAGGTCTCTTTAATTTTCAAAATGTCACCATCAGCTGAAAGGACATCAGATGACTTATCGCTTCTTGGACGTTCATCACAAAAGAGATTGGATGCCAGTGAAATCTGGGACAAAACATGTCAAAACAGGTGTTAAGATATTTGAAATCGCTCCTTTAATATTGAATTAGATGAATGTCTCATTTTTGCTAGATGCCATCAAAATAGTTGCCAAAAAGAACGATGATTTTAAACTACAAAGCATACAATACTTTCTACGACACGTATCCACATTTCCGGGTCTGAACGATTTTTTGAAAAACTTGTAAAAAAAGGAAAAATCTGAACCGAAACTAGGCATTATTCAGGCATACAACAGGAAAAAGAAATTAAATTACTTGAAATTTTAAGTTTTCATCGAATTACAACAGCAGTGTTGAAATCGTATCTAATGAATAAATTTACTCTCAAAATCGTTTTGTCACAGCAAATTACAAAAAATTCAAAATCTTAATAAACCCGGGTAAAATCCGGAAAATTTTTAAAATATGTGTCCATCCCGGCCAGATTGGACTTTTCTCGAATTATTTATTTGGTTTATGGGTAAGCCTGGATATATCAAGTATAAAGCTATCTACAGTGAAAAATACACGGACACATCTAAAATGTTTAACTGAAACCATAAATTTTGATGATTTTGAAAGCTTTTCAACATTATTTTTGAATATTTAATAAATCATCCAACATCAGTTGAAAAATTTGAGAAGTCTGTTTTTGTTTAAATTTTTTAAAATAACTATTCGGCCTATTCGGCCGACCGAATATTCGGTACATCTCTACATAAAATAATAAAAAGATCGAAGACTTTAAATGCGTAGATCAGCCTATTTTTATGTCAAAGAAACCAGAATCGTTACCATCGCAAGAATATTAATGGTTAATAGATATGACATCGGATTGAAAGCTTCAGGAAAGATTCGTATTCAAAAAGTCGTTGGTTCAATACTCCATTGGTGTCAACTGAAAAATAAATTTTGTCCGATAAAGCAAAACTTATTCTTTTGCCGTTTTCCACAACTTATCTATGTGAGTCTCGATTTTCCACATAAATATATCGCTACGAAGACAAAATACCGATCCCAACTTAACACGGAACCAGTGTAGCCATTCAATACTGATTTTATTGACTACGATGACAAGACACATCTTATTTAAACGATAAGTTTTAAAAACTCGGGTTTTTTATTTTTTCAAAAATGTAGGTGCTCCGCCAAAATGTTTGGTTTTAAAAAGTGCTCCGCCGAGCAAATGATCTGAAAACCCCTGGTCTAGCATAACGCCCAGATCGTTGATGTGGTCCACCTGGGCGATGGTTTCATTCCCGAGAGTGTACTCTTCGTGAAAAGGCTTCCTCTTGCGAGAAAATGAAATGAACGCCCCAGCAGTGAGCAAAGGTGTTGAAATGCCTTTGCAAGTGATCGATATCGTCAATAGCCAATTGATGGTGTGGAAAAGTTTGAGGTCGTCGGCATAAGCAAGTTTTGGGCCGTCCAAGAGGGTGAGTACATCGTTAAAATATACGGCAAAAATTATCGGTCCCAAGTGGCTTCCCTGGGGCACGCCTGAACAAGCAGAGAATTGTCTTGAAAAGTAATTTCCAGTTTACACTGAAAACTTCCGTGTCGAAGTCAGCAAATTTTGCATGAAACGTTTCAAGAAGATAGCTGCTCCAGACCTGTAGTTGATGAATTTTTAGCATTAGGTGAGATATTTTCTACAAACATATCCAGTTGCTCTGAGGAAACGGACCCAGTTGTGAAAAGCTAGAAAAATTCCCAGCAAAGAGATTACATATTTAGGAATCGGCGTTCGCTGTATAGTCGTTCAGGAACATTTTAGACGGATGCTCGGATTCTTTCCGCTGATGTTTGACATACTTCCAGAAAGATCTCGGGTTGGTCTTAAAACTGCGCAGTTGCCGGCGAGATAGTTCTGGTAGCAATGCCTACTGCTTTTTTGCATGCCGTGATCAGCTTGCGGTATTCTTCCTTTGTGCAGAGGGCCTTGTGCTTGCTGTAGTATCGAAGAGCACGATTTTTAGCCGTCTTCAGTTGTCGCAGTTGATTAGTGACCCGGGGAGTTCGTGGGTTGGAAGGTAAGCTACGTTTCGGAACATAAGCGGTCGATTATGTAGTTCAGTAGGGGAGAATGAGGATACTTGATCCCTGGGGATACTTGATTCCTTAGCTATATCTCCAAACTGTAATGTCGTGCAAAGATCAAATGTTCTAGAAATATGTGCCAAATGGAACAAAACAGCAATGGTTGAAGCTCAAAAAATTTTAACAAAGTAAGTTTTTGGGTTATTGAACTTTGTTTGAAAAATTTTACAAAATGTGACTTGAAGATTTTTTTTTCATCATTTTAAAATGTTCCTAACATGGAAATATTATAACAAAAATATTTTTTCCAATACATCAATCTTTCGAGTGTAAAATGAACTTCAAAATACAATATTTTCAAAGCGATGGAAAACTCCCAACTTTTTTCAGAAAAAGTTTGCTAAAATGTTGGTTTTGGGTACAATTGATCCCTAATATATGGGTACAAATGATCCCGGTATATTCTTCTTCTCAATGGATCGTGGTCATTGCTGATTACGAGATTACTAATATTTATCCAATAGCTAATATTCATCCATGAATTATCTGAAGAAAAGGGCTAAAATAATTGATTTTCTCTTGTATGTATGTATGTATGTATGGTTCCCCCATCGGTAGCAAGGTCCTGCCTATGGCTGTGTGGCTTGGCCTTCGAATTTCTTCTAGGGCTTCCACGGTCCGATGGTTCGTCGAAAGAAGGCATCCAACCCTCAGAAACCTACAATGGCCGGCTACCCGTGCCGCTTGCAGTGATTTCTTTAGGCTATCCCCAGATGCATTCCCTCTAATGAATTATGTATCTTGATAATAAGGAATTTGAATATTATTATTGGAAATGTACAGTGTTTTAATAATAATGGCATATAGTTATGAAATAACAGTAAAATGTTGAAATTAATGAGACATATAATGTTTATAATGTTTAGCAATAACAATAGTTTTCAGAAGGATACAAACCGTATATGCTTAGAAATAATAAGATAAAATAAATAATTAAATGCATATTGAGTTTTAAAAGGATACATTTATGAACGGATACCCTGACATATCCATTCAATGGTTCATCTGTTGTACAGACTGTGGTAAGCTGAAACTCAAACAATAATATTATTCACCAGCATAATATGTGTGTGTGTGTGTGTGTGTGTGTGTGTGTGTGTTTGTGTGCGTGTGTGTGTGTGTGTGTATGTGCGTGTTTGAGTTAATTTTTTGGTTTTTGTTGGCTTTAGTGGGTTTTGGAACAGAAAACGGAATGAATAGTGTTCGTGTTTTTTTTTGGTTTTTGGTTTTTTTTTTTTTTTTTTTAATAGGATAGTTCGATAAGAGGAAAAACGCAATATGGATTTGGTAAGTGGCAATTTAAAGCTCATAATAGAAAAGTTTACTTGAATTTCATTCATCTAAGCCTGATGAGAGAATCGACCAATTATCTGACCTGTGCCCTAACAGTTTCCAATCTCATCTTCTGATTCTGTTCCTTCGGAGATTTCGCTGTCACTAAATTTGTAAATCTGATCTATTTTCTGTATAAATTTACTTCTGTCTTTTGTTAGTTCTAACCAAGCTTCTTGCCCTAAACCATACCTACTCATATCCTGCTCTATTCCTTTGTTGTATGTGAAGCTGGGCCTACCCTTTTTCTTAATTCTAAAATCTAAATCTTTCGCTATCCTTAGTGGGTGATCGCTTTCTCTCCTTAATATATGCCCAAAATATTTTAACCTACCCGATCGAACTCTTCTATTAATAGTTCTACCTTTTAAAATTTTCCTGACGTTGAACTTGTCTTCCTGTTTTTTCCTACAATTATTCCATATTTCTAGCAATATCTGTTTTTCAAACCTCGCTAATTGTAACCTGTTTCTCTTAGTAAGTGTTGCTACCTTTGTTCCATACAGTATTGACGGTGCTATCACTGAGTTGTACATCAACTTACCTAGATCTACTGTTGGTTTGTACATTTTACAAAATTCTACTATTCCTTTAGCTGTTCTTAAGGCATTCTGGCATCTAAGCCTAACTGTTTCCGGCCTATCTAATTTTGCTGTTAAGTTAACTCCTAAATAGCGAATCGAGTTACAAACTTCATAGATACTTCCATTAATCTCAACTGATCTATCCTGATGTATACTCGCATCTGGCTCTCTTATTAAAGCTTGACTTTTTGCTACGTTAATTGCTAAGCCTACTACATCTAGTTGCTCTTCTAATACCTTCATAATTTTAGCTATCTGAATTTTATTGTTGGCCAAAATAAGCAAATCGTCTGCAAAAGCTAGAATAAAAGGAACTTCGACGTTTCCTCGCCTAACGGTTTTCAGTTCAGCTACCCTACTTTCTACACTTCGTAATACATTTTGCATGATTAAGATGAAAAGAAATGGTGATAGAGGACAACCTTGCTTAATACCCTTACTCCTACCTGTTTCTTCTGACCATTGATTCTGCCATAAAATTTTTGTTTTCTCATCCTTAATACATGTTAGAACTCTAAGAATCAAATGCGATGGAACGTCGAGTTCCTTAAGAACTCTCTGTAACTCAGTTAATTTAACATTGTCGAAGGCCTTGCTTATGTCTAATGCCATCATCCATAACGTCCTACCACTATTCCAGTATTCCTCCATTATCCTACGTGCTATGAAAATATTATCTTCTGTTGACCTTCCTTCTAGAAACGCTGATTGTGAAAGATCTATCTCCTGGATGAACTGTCCTAGCCTATTTTTGAGCCATTTCGCGTATGGTTTGTAGACTACGTTGCACAAGCTTATCCTACGATAGTCATTAGCTCCTTTAGGATATTTAGTTTTAGGAATTGGAATCTGAATTGTCTTTAACATTTCTGTCGGCAATTTGTTTTCTCTCCATATTTTATCCCATATCAACATTAGCTGAGTTAAAGTTTCCTCATCTGTATACTTTACTAATTCCATCCTAAGTCCATCACTTCCTGCTGATTTTCCGTTACACTGGTTTCTCAAGATTATCTCCATTTCCTCTCTGCGTGGTGGTTCTGTTAAAGGACATGTATCTTCTTCTTCTTCTTCTATTATTTGAATCTCTGCTTGACTTTTTCCTGCCTTCAATATCTCGTTCCAGACTTTCATCGGCATGTCTATTCTTTTCTGACTTTTCCTTTTTTTAAACCTTTTCAAAAATGCGAAAGTTTTCCTAATTCTCACCCCTACGTCGAAGTCATTAATCTCTCTGAAAAAATTGCAAATGGCTTTTTCCTCATGTGCTCTAACTGCTGACAAAAATTCCATTTTCCTTTCTCTAGCTCTGAATTTATAAAACTGCACATCTGGAAATCTATTAGCTAATCTTGTAGCTAAGTTCAGCTTCGCTAGCGCCCTCTTTCTATTCGGAGATAGTGGAGGTTTTGCCGTTTTCAGCGCCTCCTTTCCTGCTTCCTTTAGTCTATTAGTAATTTCTTCAAAAACCTGATCAACATCTTTAGAATTAAAATCTACCTCTCTCTCTAATCTCTTGAGTTCTCTATGATATATTTTCCTTACTGAATCGTGCTTTAGCGCCGTTGCATCTAATATTTTCTTTTGGTCATCCTTCTTTTTAAGTGCTTTTTCTGTGCTAGTCCTAATTTCAGTCACTATGAGCTTGTGGTCTGTCTCTACTCTCGTCCAAAACCCTTTTATGCATCTTATTCTTAGTTTACTCTCACTCGGTTTCAGTACGTGATCTATCTGGCTCGACTTAGTTTTACTCCTCCACGTTTCTGTAATATTTACTCCTATCTTAGAAGACATGTTCCTTAATTTATGTATTTGCAAAAATATTTTAAATGCCTCTCCATTATCGTTATTTGTTTTGTACCCTAATCTATCGCCTATGAAGTCTTTCTCTTCTTCCTCTATCTCATCTGATCCTATTTGAGCATTCCAATCTCCTACTAGAATCATATTGCCTCTAAATCTATCAATATCTACTAGTGTTCCTAATTTAGCTAGAAAGCTCTGTGGTTTATTGTTAGGTCCATGCACATTCACTATCACTAACTCCCTGCCCTCTATCTTAAACTCTGCACAAATCGCTCCAAATGCAATAATTTTGATTCCTTTTGATTGTACCTTTTTCTCCTTCCTAACTAAAAATGCCAGCCCTCTCGATTTGTTCTGCGTCTGTTTTAAAACTCTCCAAATGTAATTTTTAGTTTCAATTTTCTCTCCCGCAGTATTCACTTCTTGTAACGCTGCAATGTCTATCCTATGTGCCCACAATACTTCGTCAATTTCGTTCCTTTTCTCTTGCTTACTGCAGCCGCGTACATTTAGTGCTCCTATACGTATCACTTCTTGGTTATCAGTACCCCCTAGACTCTTTTCCTGGCATTCCTCGATATTTCTTTCGCTTTCTATTTCAACTATCTGCTCTTTTTCCTGTGAAACTTGCTTATGCTGATTAGTTTCTGACCTTCTAACTTCCTCCCACTTGTTTTTGTCCTTCCAGATATTTGTTTCTCCTGAGATTCCTATTATACTATCATAATGGTTTCCTGTATATAGCAAACGAATAATGTCTTGATTATTATAATTGTTTCCCCCCACATAAATCACCTCCTCATTTTCTTGATATACTGCTATCGTTTTTTTGAAAATTTCCGAAATCACTACCATTGTCTCATGTCCTAACCACGTTCCATCTCTTCGCACATATTCTAAAAACGAGTCGAAACCTTCTTCAAGGCTTTCAATTAAGAATGGCTCAAATCTTTCCCTGTTACAATTCAAATATTCAGCGACCAAATTCCTGAAAATTTTGATCAGATTTCTATCCACTCGCCTATACTCTCCATTAAACAGCTGATCCAGTATCGCCCTTACAAGACAGTTTCCATCTCCTTCCATTGACTTAATTTCAAAGTTGTGACCTGAAATTCTTTTACTATAAACCTTTCGAAACCCCGCATCATCCCTCGCATTTTCTTTCCAGTTCAATATCCTTTCAACTATATTCTCAAATCTCTGCTTATCCTTTTCTTCCTCAACTACATCCACCCCCGAAGTGCCACCCCTTTCGTTCACCTTTGTGCAACTGTGAAAACTAAACCCGCTATAGAACAGTGCCACTTCTACTGGATACCGATCATCGCCAAACTCCCACACATACTCATTGGAGGAATAAACCGTTATCTTCGTTTCTATTTGAGCCGACAACCACTCCAATTTATTCGTAAGCGTCCAGTCTCTCTGTCTTGCAATTTCACTTTTTCCCACTTCGTCATCCTTCAATCTAGCGACCTCTTGCTCTCTCCAGTGCAATAATATGTTCGTATCTAAACCCTTTTCCATCAAGTTAAATTGATGAGCCACACAATCCACTAGGTTCCAAGTTCCGTTATCTATCGGAAATATTTTGAATTGTCCCGAGACACTTTCATTCACAGCAAGAGAATCCACACATTCTTCAATATCAATCACACTCGCAAACATTCCATCCTTTTCATACCACAGCAAGACTGTACCTCCCCCATTCGTGTTGTTCTGACACTCAAAGATTTCGTCTCGAAAGTTTTGCTGCATGACCACTACATTCAAGCACAACAGGTTTGCTAGTTCCTTCCATTCATTCCCCGTCTGCTCATCTTCGTTAAACATATACCGAATAAAAAAACTATCTAGCAACAAAAGTCTCTCCTGCTCCCTAAAGTTGTGTTCCTTTTGTGCTAGTCGTTGGATCTGATCTTCTAATGCCTCTCGCAACTCATTTCCCCATCCTACGAACTCTCTCACCAGCAACCTTCGGCTCCTATAGCTGCTCAACTTAACCGCCAACTCTACACTCAATCTACCCTCCGCCATCCTCTCGTTTCCTCCCCGAAAGATCTGCTCACTTCTTGTAGACTTTTGATCGATTCTCTCAATCGCTCTTCTCTGACTGGACTCTTTCATAGTTTACAAAGCAAAAATTGCCACTTACCTTCCTTTCTCTCCTTCTACCCCGTATGGGAACGCTAATACACTCGTTACTTTGAGTAATTGTTAAACTTTCAAAAACCCCAACAACTTTTCTTTCCAATCTAAATCAATTTTCCCCCCTTCCTGGCCCAACCAAACACTCCGCGCACTACTTTTTCTGCTACCAACTGCAATCCACTTTTCCCCCTTACTCCTTCCACTTAATCACTGCTTTCTTTTAGTATTCCCTTCCCAAGATGGCCGATCCACGGCCTGAAAATTATCACTTTAAATAAATTTTAAAGCTCCCCGATCCCACTAGCTGCAACACTACACTATTCACAGCTCCCACAAATGAATCACTTCACTTCTACGTAATAAATCAACCGCCAATCAATAAATTCGCACCAAAAACGCAACGCAAAAAGAACCGCTTGTTCGTAAGCATCCGCACTCTCACGCCAACCGAAAGAGAATGAAAATAATTGATTTTCTCTTGTTTATAAAAAATTGCTCCCGTAAGTATGCAATGTCATAAGGGATGAGGATAAGCTGTAGAATTTTTTTGCTGACAATTATAGATTGTGAAATGAGAACAAACATGACCAAAATAGTCAATTAACATTCTATCTTGGGATTTTGTTTGATTTTTTCCATGGATTAGGGCTTCCTGAATAATGGATCAAAATGCACGAAAATGCTTCTAGTTCATCTACCGGTTCACGTATTGTTCTAATTTTAGGACCATAGAAACTTAACTTCAAGTTTCGCTGTCAGAAAATGTAAAAGAGTGCAAGTTGCTAAATTTTTCCAAAAAGATATGATGAAAATAAGAAAAGGGGGTCAAGTATTCCCACTCTCCCCTATGTATGAAAAAGTCGCAGCGGCTGCATCGGGATTAGATATATCGAACTTGTTTTCCCATTCGATAGAATCCAGGACGAAGAAAATAGAGTTCAGGTGGAAGGGAGCTGTTTCCTCCATTCAACATCGAGTGAGACCACTAAAGCTGTTTGATGAAAAACAATTTTAAAGAGAGGAGCAGGAGCTAAATCTTTAGTCGGATTCCTGAAGCCGTCGGTTATGAAGCAGAGGACTAGCATACGGCCGTTTTTGTTTTCGCAACTATTGATCTGACGAAGAACCGCGGTGCTCAAAGAGTCCAGGAAGATGTTGGAAGAAGCTGAGAAATAGGAGCGCATAGAATCTTGGAACCAAAAGCCGCCATGGGAAGGGTACATTTTAAGCCAGACATGATGAAATCACCGATAACAAATATGTCATCTTCGGGCGAGCAGATTGAGCTTACTTTGGAGAAGCAACGCGAGAAAGATTCATCTACAAACAGGTCTCTAGGGCGATCAGGAGGCACGTAAACTAAGCATAAGTACAGTTTCCGATCACCGAGATCAATGCGGGCCCAAAGATGTTCCAAATCGTCCCAGGAAATGTCTTCGATGAGCCGAGTCGGGAGGCTAGACTTGACAGCAAGTTAAACTCCGCCTCCAGTTGAATTTTTGCTGTTCAGGGGGTTTCGATTGCAACGGAACACTGCATAATCTGGGCTGATAATTTGACTGGATAAAGAGCGGCCATTTAGCCATGTTCCTGTAAAGGCGATGATTCTGTAGCAGGAGTATGATGTGGCAAGAAGGTAATCAACCAGACAGGAATTGATACCACCAACGTTCTGGAAGTGGCTAGTGAAGTAGACAATGTGCAACTCGAGACCCCATACACCCAACCTTCGGGTAGTGGTCATATCACCTCTTGTCTGCAACTCCGATTCTCTACCTCCCCGTGGTGCTAGCTGGGGTGCGAGCAACCTTAGCGGAGATCGGGTACCCAACCCCGGTGGATGCTTTGGTCGCATGCAGAATGAGTTAGGGGGCTTCGTACGCGTCTGTTCTCCATGTTAGGGGCGGCGTACGGAGTGCAACAGCGTCCTGGTGGTGTTCGGGACCCAAAACAGCAACATCACGACGGTCCTCCTGCGAGATAGTGGGGTTAGCTGCGGGCCTTGCGAGCCTGTGACTACTAAAAAACCTAAGCAACGAATAACGAACAACAAATTTCGGATGGAAATCGGCAAAGACCCACGCGACGAAAAGGGACTAACGATTGGAAACTTGGAACATGGAACTGCCGATCTCTAAATTTTGTGGGCAGTACCCACGTGCTCTCCAACGAATTGAAGAGCCGCAAATTCGACATCGTAGCGCTGCAGGAGGTATGCTGGAAGGGCTCCACGGTACGAACGTACCCAGATGGTCGTGCCATCTACCAGAGCTGCGGCAACACACACGAGCTTGGAACAGCTTTTATAGTGATGGGAAAGATGCAAAAGCGCGTGATCGGGTGGTGGCCGATCAACTCACGAATGTGCCGGTTGAGAATCAAGGGCCGGTTCTTCAACATCAGCATCATCAACGTGCACAGCCCTCACCTCGGAAGTACCGGTGACGACAAAGACGAATTCTACGCGCAGCTGGAGCGTGAATACGACCGTTGCCCAAAACATGATATCAAGATCGTCATCGGGGATTTCAATGCTCAGGTCGGCCAGGAGGAGGAATTCAAACCGACAATTGGAAGGTTCAGTGCGCACCAGCTGACCAACGAAAACGGCCTCAGACTTATCGATTTCGCCGCCTCCAAACGAATGGCCGTACGTAGTACCTTTTTTCAGCACCGCCTCCCACACAAGTACACCTGGAGATCACCGTACCAAACTCAATCACAGATCGACCACGTTTTGATCGACAGCCGGCACTTCTCGGACATCATCGACGTCAGATCTTGTCGGGGCGCCAACATCGAGTCGGACCATTATCTGGTGATGGTGAAGATGCGCCCAAAACTCTCCGTAGTGAACAACACGCGAAACCGGCGCCCGCCTCGGTTAAATATCGCGCGACTGAAGCAACCTGAGGTCGCGGCAGACTACGCGCAATCGGTCGAAGCAGCGCTGCCGGCAGAGGGCGAGCTTGACGAAGCCCCTCTCGAGGACTGTTGGGATACCATCAAAACAGCCATCAACAGTGCTGCGGAGAACGTCATCGGTTATGTGGAGCGATCTCGACGGAACGACTGGTTCGACGAGGAGTGTAGGAGGGTGATGGACGAAGAAAATGCCGCGCGGGCGGCAGTAGTGCAGAGAGGCACCCGTCGAAATGTGGAAAATCACCGACAGCGGAAGAGGCAGCGAGTCCGACTTTTCCAGGAGAAAAAGCGCCGCCTGGAGGAGGAGGAGCTCGAGGAGCTGGAGCAGCTGCATCGTTCCCAAGAAACACGAAAGTTCTATCAGAAACTCAACGCATCCCGCAAAGGCTTCGTGCCGCAAGCCGAAATGTGCCGGGATAAGGACGGGGGTATCCTAACGGACAATCGTGAGGTGATGAAAAGGTGGAAGCAGCACTTCGATGAACACCTGAACGGCGCACATGCAGGAGATCAAGACGGTGGGGGAAGGTACATCGCCGGCGTAGCCAACGACGAAGACGAGCCACTCCCAACGATGAGTGAAGTTAAGGAAGCCATTCGCCAGCTGAATAGAAACAAGTCGGCTGGAAAGGATGGCATCGCAGCGGAACTCATCAAAATGGGCCCGGACAGGTTGGTCGATTGCCTACACCGGTTGATAATCCGGATCTGGGACATTGAACAGCTACCGGAGGAGTGGAAGGAGGGGGTAATATGCCCCATCTACAAGAAGGGCGACAAATTGGACTGTGAGAACTACCGAGCGATCACTGTCCTCAATGCCGCCTACAAAGTGTTGTCCCGAATCCTACTCCGCCGCCTAACGCCACAAGCAAACAGATTCGTGGGAAGTCATCAGGCCGGCTTCATGGAGGGACGGTCTACGACGGACCAGATATTCACATTGCGGCAAATCCTTCAAAAATGCCGTGAACACCAAGTCCCTACGCATCATCTATTCATCGACTTCAAAGCCGCATACGACACGATCGACCGTAACGAGCTATGGAAAATCATGGACGAGAACGGCTTTTCCGGGAAGCTGATCAGACTGATCAAGGCGACGATGGATGGAACGCAGTGCTGTGTGCGGATTTCGGGTGAATTGTCGAGTTCATTCGAATCGCGCAGGGGGCTTCGACAAGGTGATGGTCTATCCTGCATGATGTTCAACGTGGCGCTAGAAGGTGTTATTCGACGAGCGGTGGGCGAAATGCGGGGCACGATTTTCAACAGATCCAGTCAACTTATCTGCTTTGCCGATGACATTGATATAGTCGGCAGATCATCTGTGGCGGTGGAGGAGATCTACCGCAAACTGAAACGCGAAGCAGGAAGGATTGGGTTGATGATTAATACGTCCAAGACGAAGTACATGCTGGCCTGCGGATCCGAGACCGACCGAACCCGCTTGTCCAGTAATAACAAGGTCACGATCGACGGCGACGAGCTGGAGATAGTCGAAGACTTTGTCTATCTCGGCTCACTGGTGACCGCAGACAATGACACCAGCCGTGAGATCCGGAGGCGAATTATCAGCGGAAGTCGTGCCTACTATGGACTCCACAAGCAACTGCGGTCGAGAAGACTTAGCCCTCGCACAAAGTGTAACCTGTATATGACGCTTATTAGACCGGTTGTTCTATACGGGCACGAGACATGGATATTGCTCGAGGAGGACCTACGTACACTCGGAGTATTCGAGCGACGAGTGTTAAGAACCATCTTTGGCGGCGTACAGGAGAACGGAGTGTGGAGGCGAAGGATGAACCACGAGCTCGCGCGACTCTACGGCGAACCCAGTATCCAGAAGGTGGTGAAGGCTGGCCGGATACGCTGGGCTGGACATGTTGCGAGAATGCCGGACGACTGTCCTGCAAAACAGGTGTTCGCTACGAATCCGGTAGGAACAAGACGAGCGGGGGCGCAACGAGCGAGGTGGTTAGACCAAGTGGAGCGTGATCTGGCGAACGTGGGGTGCCCGAGAAATTGGAGAACGGTTGCCATGGACCGAGTGAATTTTAGGAATTATGTTCGTCAAGTTATGTCGTAAGACGGAATACTATGTAAATAAAAAATAAATAAAAAAATAACGTTCTGGAAGTGAACATTGATAGGCTCAGATGTATCGGATGCAGAACGAGAACGAAGCTCCCTGGAAGCTCCATCACACGGAGAAGGACAGTACTTGCAGGCGCAGGCTGGAGAACTCCTTCACCACAGACGAACTCAGGGCCGGGACGATTTGTGGCTGTCAGGAAGCGGCGCGACTGAGTCGAAGGGCTCAGAGGCTTCCGTAGTTCCTGATACGTTTTGTCCCGGTGCTGGAGGCCCAGTAGATGTAGCGAAGTCTAGATGATTCTGCAGGTTTGATCTGTGATTAATCGGAAACTGGATATACGAGGAAAACGTTCTCATCATAATGGGGTACTTGCTGTGAGAGCGGTCTGGAATCCCTGATCATTGTGATTAGATTCCCATCCTAAACACCGTCACTAATGGCGTTTTTTTTTTTGATTCCGGATTTGGCTCTGGAACCGTCAGAATAAAAAAACGATTTCCGGGTTTCGAGTTATTCCATACGTATAGGTGTGCGTGAGAACGAGCGCCAATGTTTACATGCAGCTGTCATTTTGTTCTCCCTTCTAGATTTCTTCATTCGGTTCTTCACATCCGGATTGCCTTTTTTCGTGTCCGGATTGTACTGGACAGCAGATAGTACGATTTTGCTTGGCTGAGAGGTTCAAAATCGCGGCAATCATCATTTTCCCGTTCATTATTTCAACTGTTTTGCTTTCAGCCAAAAACAGCTGTTTAATGTTTTGACAACAACGTTGAGAGTATTGGTGAATTTCTCGCAAAACTGACTTTCTTCTCTGGGCGACTCCGTCCGTTTTTCGAGCGAACTTAGGTTGCCTCTCGAGCAATAAATGAGCACGATGACAGCAGTTAGAGCGAACGTAGGTTGCCTCTAGTTTGCCTCCAGGTGAAAAAAAATACGGTATAAGATTGTTGCGTTGAGTCTAGGGCACGCATGTCCGTCTAGCACGAGGTTTAGTAAAATAGGTGAAAAAAATTGCTAAATTGTGCTACCACCTAAAGGGAACGCCTGATCATTTGGATCAAGGCCTATCCTGATCGATTAGGATCCAGAAGACTCTAATTGATAAGAAAGTTTATCTGGAATAAGTCGTAGATTTTTGTAGATCGGTCAGGTTACTGTTGATCGGAGGCATCCAAGATCTAATAAAAGCGTAACTTAGATTTGTGTCGGAGAGGAGTTTGGTGCTCCTTGAATGAGTCAGTTTAGAGGGTAATGTGCTCTGGAGTTGAGTTTCATATATTTGAGTTTGGGTTTGTGTTAGAAACGGGAACCTAAATGTTCAGCTCAACCGTTAGAGAATATGGAAATACGGTTAAGAGTCGGAAGAATTTTCGTAGGTCCAATTGGAGCTTTGAAATAGGCACCAGATCGTAGTGATAGGAATCAGATAAGCGTTAAATTTCAAGGTTAAGTATGCTTGATTAAAATCTTCAATTTAGAAAGTGATAGTTCCTTTTATACGCACTTAGAATCAAAACTATTGGACGAAGGCTGACAACTAGCAAGAGGTTGAAACCAAATGGAAGATGTTGGCATGTCGATGATCGATGTATCGGATCTACATACGTCCTGAAAAACAAGAGGCATGTGGTTAACGGCAGGCAGGTGTTCTACACTCTGCAACATCCAATGTAAACGGCAGTCCACGCAGGTAAGGCGGGCGGCGCTCATCGATGAGAAACAGATAAATTTGAACCACCTTTAGCTCCAAAAAGGCTCAGGAGGAGCATCTGCTGGCTTTAACGGCAACTATGCGCGCCAAAAACATCGGTTATGATCGGTACCGATGATGATTCTACCCAGGGGCGAGCCATAGCTGGTACTTTGTTTGACCTTGTTTTCCGACCAGCAATCATCCGAGTAAGACATTGAGTACACACCGAGCAAGCGAGACCAGGTCAGAGGCCAGGATGACCTTTGGCTCATATTTAAGAGGCATGTCAGTGACCAGGTTGGCATTTTTGATTTTGTATGGATGCTCCCTTTCCGTAGAACGTGAGGATATTGAAACTATTGTACGAACCGTCCTTGGCTCAAAAACCTTTCGGATAAGAAATTTGAAGTTATTCTGATAACTCTTTCCGAAATTATGGTGTCACAAAAAAAAATCGCCAACATTTTTATAAATAACATTTGCATTTTTAAAGTTTATAACGGTGGCAGTGTTTTGAACCTCAAATTTTGAGGCAACGCACTTGGTGATTAACAAATGAATACCCGAGTTGGTGCATCAACGAACGATGCAAGCGTTCTGTAGGCTATGAGCTATTTTCTTAACAGGAGCTCACATCAGTTACAGTAGCTTTACTCATAGTTTTTCAAAATTTTACCTACCTACCTAAGGGTCCAGCGCCGATTGACCGGCGCATAGGGCTGAGATAAAAGATCTCCACTGCTGGCGATCCGGAGCCAGCGTCTTCACTTGCTGCCAGCCAAGTTTCTCGTCAACTGTGCGGATTTCAGCGGCTAGACTTCGCCGCTACGAGCTTTTGGGCCTGCCTCTTCTTCGATGCCCATCTGGATTCCAGTCAAGCGCCTCTCTGCAAATCTCGTTTTCATCTCTTCGCAGCGTGTGCCCAATCAATCTCCACTTATGTTCCCGAATCTCGATTTCTAGCGCCTTTTGATGACACCGGCGATGAAGTTCCACGTTTGAGATCCAGTTGCCAGGCCACCAAGCGCGGATAATGTTCCGCAGGCAGCGATTCACAAAAAACTTGCAATTTTCACGTCGTCACCGCGTATGTGCACCAAGTTTCACACCCGTACAACAATACGTATTTGACGTTTGAGTTGAAGATTCGGATCTTAGTTCGTAGAAAGATCTGGCGTGAGCGCCAGATGTTTCTGAGACTCGCAAACGCAAATCGGGCCTTTCTGATCCGGGTTACGATGTCCTTCTTGGTACCACCATCAGGCGTTATCTGGCTACCAAGATACTGGAAGCACTCCACTGTCTCAATCTGTTGTCCAGCTACCACGAAATTGGAACGATTTTCTGTGTTGATTTCCATCGACTTGGTCTTTTTACTACATCATCGAAAATTCTAATGATTAAAAGCTGATAAGCTTATAATATTACAAGTTAAACTTGGTAATAAGTTTTTTTTTCAAAGAAAAGTACCGCCAAACGGGGCATTTTGTAACAGCAGAGTTGAAGGCAACATTTGTGTACCACAACATTAATTCAAATATTATTTTAATATTATGTAATAAAATCATCATTAAATCATAACAAAATTATGATTTTTTTATAGTTTTTGATTCACATAGAAATAAAAAAATCGATGATCAGATGTGCAAATTTTTACACCATATTTATTTTATTTTCTATTTTATTAATTTTAATTTATGTACTTTATTTATTTAAAAAAATATTTTTATAATTCAGTTACCTGGTTCAGGCTAAAGTGCATCAAAATGCAAATCAAAGGTTCACATTTTAAATCTCATTTGCATTTACCAGAATGTGAATGTTTTGCATTATGCGTTTGTTAATTTCCCAATTTCATCCGTTCAAACATTATTTTTTTATGATTTCAGCTTGTAGAATTTTTTGTAGTAATTTTTCACCCCTAATGTAACGGACCTGAGGCCAATTCCCACGCAAAAAAGGTTTGCAAAAGGTTATTGGCCAGGGTACCAAGAAGCGAACACTGCTACTCATCAGCTTTGTTTTTTATTCAACTTTGTCAGCAAGAACTCGAGTGGGTCCGGGGCCCAGAAAAGTTCTTGTTGGCAAGTCAATTGAAGAAAAAAACAGGTGTTGACTGAGTAGCCAAAAAGAGATATAGAGAGAGAATGAACTTAGTTCTGTTCAGAATGAACTAAGTTCATTTCTTTTTTAGGGTATATATAAGAATCAATTACGATAATAAAAAGGAGAGTTGTAAAACGAACTCAAAGGTGGCAATATATTAGATGACCGCTCCGCTACATTATGGTGACAGCGGAAAAGTCACAGCAGTGGCGGTAGCGTTTTTTTTCTGACTGGTGCCTAAAACCAACAAAAAAAAATAGTATTCGGAATCGTTTGCCGGTGTTTGCAATTAATTGCATCGCGTTGTTGAATTAAAGTTGTGATTTTTAATTCGTAACGATAAGTCGATCGCTTCGAATATCCCAGAAAAAAAAGATTATTAAGTGCGTTCGAGTCGGACCGTGTGGTTTTTGGGGAAAGCTGATAACGATTTTGTTAATTAAGCCAGCTTGAGAAGATATCCTAAATTTGATGGGAAAAAGTGAGACTCTATAAGGCTGCAGTTAAAATCGATAGAGTCAAGAAAAATTCTGAAATATTCAACGAATAAACCAAGTTGGAAATTGTGATTTTAAGTGAAAGCTAATAACGATTTTGACTGTGTTAATAAAGCCAGCAACAGGAAAAGTGCATCGTAGTTGGTCGACGCGATCGGTCCGTTGTAGATTGGAGTCGGTTCAGGTGTTGTGTTACGTGTGTTTTTTCTGCTAGAACTCGGCATTGCAGACACCTGTGTGTTGTGGGGTCTTCCGTTATCAAGATCAACAACGCTGTGCATGCGTGTAAAGAGAGTGATAAGAACCAGAATAAACATCATCTGTCGTGGAGTTTATGATGAGGTGATGGGACCAGCAACTGGCTAATGTTTGGAATTAAATTTGTCTCGAGGGGATTGATTGTAGAAGCAAAAAAAAAACATCTTTCTCGGTTCTATGTGCCAAGTAGAAAAAAAGAGAAGAATCGTGAGATCAGATCGATGTAGACATCGTTGTGTGCGCATCAGAGCCAAAAGCTACTCCAGAGAGTACCTGAAGCAAGCCATCAGCACTCTAAAAAGGCACTGTTCTTCTAACTATAAACCAAGTGGTCAAGCAGAAAAGGCGGCTTTAGTCCCGGACAGTAAGTCTACTTAAGAAAAAAAAAAGTTACAAACCTACCAAAAACCATCAAAATTAGTTCGGAAAAAAGTGAAATTGAAACCGTTGCCGCCGGAGAAGAAAAGACCACCAAGGAAACCAAGGAAGCGACGAAAGGCGTCAAGCGGCCGGTCGAGGAGAAAGCCACAAAATCGAAAAAGGTGAAAAAAGACGAAGGCGAAGACGATGAGGGCGAGTTTGACTTCAACGAGGAGGAAGACCTCGATGGCGAAGACGAAGAAGACGGTGAGGGTGAAGACGAGGAGGATGGCGAGGAGGAGAATGAGGATGCGTAAAATTGTAAGAAAAAACCCCTTAACAAAAAAAAATTGTATGCTAAAAAAACGCTTCAGAGTGACAGTGAAAAAATCCTATAAGTCTCCTTTGTTATTGGATAATTGGCCAGATATTTTATAAGGCTCCACACAGCACCGAAAAAACCAAAGATCAGAAAGCGACGAAACGAATTTTAACATTTCCCAGCAACTAGACGCATTTATAGTGAGAGCACACGACGCTTCCATTTTCATTTCATTTTTAAGGTTATGTTACCAATCGGCGGCGCTGTCCCTCCATTTTTATTTTCTTCGTTCACAAATCACGAAGCTCACACAGCAGGGCCCCCGATAGTTTCAAAACCAAAAATTTTGACAAAGTTTCGTCCATTAAACGATTATTCCCCTTTTATAAAGGGGTAGTGAATTTGGTTTTAAAGATCATGCAAATATGTATATTGTGCGCATAAGAATGAAAAAAAAAATAACCGGAGCCCTAGAAAATGTCCTCCCAATTTCCGCGCAAAAATCAACAATTGTATGTAAAGACACTGTAAAGACTGTAAACGTGTAAAAGAAGAAAATACTTTGTGTAGCTTGTCTGTGGAATGGAATGAATGGATCAATAAATGCACTCATTCAAAACATTACAAACTTAGTGGACTGTATTATAACTTCAAACAACTTAGACTAAATTACAATTATAGACTTTCCAACACAAACTATGGTCCCTTTTCGACCTCTGACTATGGCCATGCTGGCCTCTGACTTGGCTCCAAAAGCCGCTGACTTCGTTACCGTGGTCCGTCTCCGATGGTGGTTGGCTGGGAAAAGAGCCCGATTCAAGGATCGACGGTGGCTCGATCCTTCGGAAAAACCTCTTCGTGTCCGAGGAAAACCGATGATTTTGGCGCGCATTACCGCCGTTAATGCGCGCAGCATCGCCATGTTGCTACTGGGTCATTTCGCTTCTTAGGGTGGTTCATGGTGACCTGTTCGTTCCAAAACAGGTTGAATTAACCAAGATTTAACAAAAGTTTGAAAAAATATAGAACAGTGGACTACAATCTGATATTTTGAAACAACAAGGGATAAATGATAATGATTATCCTTCGGCTGTGGATTTTTTTTTTGTTTTTTTGTTTCTAATATAGTCGTTTTACCATCTTTATGGCATTCGCGACTTTATCAACGTTATAGTTGGCGGATCGTTATGGAAAAACTTATCCGAAAAACGAACATACTGAAAATCGAAGAAACACTGACGAATTCAAAATAGAACTGACAAAATACGGAACATTTAATAAGTACTGGAATAAGTATGAAATGAAATGAAATATGAATGAAGAAAAAAAAAATAAACAAGATTGACAAATGCGTGCAATCTAGAAGGAATGATAAAAACAAGGGATCGCGACCTAGAATGAATGATGAAAACAAGCATGATAGAGACATGAATTCAATGATTGAATGGCATTTTTAATGGCAAATCGCTTTAAAGGTGACAATAAATGAATTTCATAATTATAAACAGACAAGACTCGAAAAAAATGGATCAATGACTCAACGACATAAATCAACTATCAAAGCTATTTGCCTTTTCCTCTATTCTGTTAACCAGAGCACTTTAACGATAAAAACATGTCCTTGATAGCAATGACCATCCGTTATAATTCGGTGGCTATACAGCCTACAGTTAGTTTAACAATAATGTGTTTATCAATTTTTTTATTATAAATTTTGAATAGACCGAAGAACTGGAAAACAGGGATAAATTCTTATCACCTTAAGGGCTGTATACCACAATAAGAATTAAAAGCGCAAAAAGAAAACAAAACAAATAAAATTGGAGAAAACAAAAGATATACAGCCTACAGTTAGTTTAACAATAATGTGTTTATCAATTTTTTTCATAAATTTTGAATAGACCGAAGAACTGGAAAACAGGGATAAACTCTTATCACCTTAAGGGCTGTATATCAAAATAAGAACTCCCAAAGTACATAAAATTGGAGAAAACGAAAGACACTCCCAAAATAAATAAAATTGGAGAAAACAAAAGACACTCCAAAAATAAATAAAAGTGGAGAAAACCAAAGACACTCCCAAAATAAATAAACTTGGAGAAAACGAAAGACACTCCAAAAATAAATAAACTTGGAGAAAACGGAAGACACTCCAAAAATATATAAACGTGGAGAAAACAAAAGATGCTCTCAAAATAATTAAACTTGGAGAAAACTTAAGACACTCCAAATAAAAAAAATAAACAACTAGGAGAAGACAAATGACACTCTTATATTAAACTAAATTGGAGGAAACATAGGACAATAGCAATGAATTCATGAAGAAACTCAGGACACTTCTCGAAGAAAAAACTCGAAAATTTTAAATTGACAAACAAGAAATCAAAGACAAATGCATAATGAAACAAGGAATAATAAGAAAAAAAAATATCCATTTGATTCCACTTATATAATCCCATCCCATATGTATCTTAAGGTAAGGCCAGGCATATGATCGCCAGGCATTGACCCAGAATGAAAAAAAAAACATTATTGTGAAGTTACTGCATTCTTGGCGCGACGTAAGAGGTTTTAAATTTCAGAACGTTGTCGTTCACACGTTTTGATGACATCGTGTGTCATTGCCTTCGTAGGAATATCGTTGTGCGATATAACAAAAAGTGAAGGTTTCAATTTTTTTTTTACATCCGCATCCAAGAACAGTATGATTGTTTGTTTGCGAAATAGACTGATTGTTTTTTCAAATGCCTTTTAGAATTATGAAAATATTTTTTTTTTGAGATTTAAGATGACCCTTTCTGAAAAGTAACTATCATACAAGAAACAAACGGTTTAGAGATAGTGCATTTTTTTTTTAAATGGAAATATAGATATGGAAATTATTATATTCTGTTATTTAAAAGAAACCAAATGAGTTTATTCACAGAATCAGCTGAACTTCGAAAACGACGATGTGATGATATGGAACCATCCTGACGAGGTGGAACTGATCCCCAACCGATTTCAACCTGAGTGGCGAAGGGGGAGGAAACCGCAGCCAACCTTTGGAACAACATCAACAACAACACCAACAACAACACCAACAACAACACCAGCACCACTGAAAAAAAAAATACCACTGCTACCACAATTTAAAAAAAAAACAAAAAAAAAATATAAAAAAAAAGGATGCGAAAAAAAATTACTCGCAAAAAAGAACAAAAAGCACCATAAGTTGAAAAAAAAGATGCGAAAAAAAATATTATGACTCGCAAGAAGAAAAATAAAACACACAACAAAAAGATGCGAAAAAAAAATACTAAATCGCCCACTACTAACCCCATTAAACTACTAACACAACATCGATAAATAGGGAAACAGATATTAGGCTAAAGAATTTGCTAGAGGTTAGGTCAAAGAATTTTATTGAAACATATCTAGAATATTTTCTTTTCACGAACACTTACATTGAATAGGAATTAGGAATTAGGGAAACCGCTGAAGAAGACCAAAATGCTGTCGATGACGCCATCAACATCAGAAAAAGTATGGAGCCATCTCGGGAATTAACGAGAACAAGAAGGAAATCAACGAGGGGAAGAAACTATACTGGGCCAATGGACGAAGCTGAAGAACGGAGGGAGCGAAAAAGCTAAATCGGAAAATGGGCATGGAAACGAAAAAAAAAAACAGAGAGGGTGACGTCGAGCGAAAGCGATCAGGACAGCGAAGGCGAGGAGGATCTGGAAATGCACGGGGTATAGCCAAGAAATACGAAATAAAAGTAGAACATCTAGCAACTCTAGAAAGACTAAGTCGAAGTCAACGACAAGATTATCTGAACGGATCATTCTCAGGTTCGGTACAGGCGACAGATCGGTTGATGAAGGAACTACGGGACATCTACCGGTCTGATTCGTGCAAGAGCAACATATACTCGATAGAGCTGGTCAACGTTTCGATTTACGAGTGGAACATACGGCTGATGTCGGTCGACCCGGACCGCCCGTTGCACAACGATCTTGTCCTGCTGAAGAAGAAGGAGGGACAAGGACAGCATCCTGCTCAACATCACCTTGAAGGAGAGGCATCTTTTCGAGCCACAGTGCGTTCGGGTCGTTCATTCGGTGGTTACGTACTGGTGGGTGGTGAAATCTGTATGGAGTGGTTTACGGAACAAGGCTGAAGTTCAGTATACACGGTCGAGGCGATTATAATGCAGAAAGCGGCCACTCTAGTCAAGGGTACAGCCCGAATACAATTTGGTGTGACCAAGAATCATTCATAGGGCCAGGACAGCTTGGCGCGTGCACAGCAGAGTTTCAAATCGTTGGTCCAAATCCACAAGAAGAACGGCTGGTTAACTCCGCCAAAGGAGGACGGATAAAAGCAAATTGAACGGGGTTGAGCAGCTGCAATCGGAACAGCAGTAAACCAGCAAACTATCCTAATCTTTACAGTAGCAAACAGCGACCGGAAGCACAGAGACAACAACCATAGCAGATAAGCCCCAGCCAACACACAGATTGGGAAAAATAACAAGGCAGCAACAGGAACGATATAAAGGATGGCTCAGCACTTCAGTTAACTACACCGCAAGCTTGGAGTTCAAAAAAGGTCGGCATTTTGGATCTTCAATTAGCTAGATAAAAGTTAGATTCCTGCACTCCCCTGTTTTGAAGCTATACTCTTCTAGAATAGCTTCAAACTCAGATAGTAGGGGGAGATGTAACGGACCTGAGGCCAATTCCCACGCAAAAAAGGTTTGCAAAAGGTTATTGGCCAGGGTACCAAGAAGCGAACACTGCTACTCATCAGCTTTGTTTTTTATTCAACTTTGTCAGCAAGAACTCGAGTGGGTCCGGGGCCCAGAAAAGTTCTTGTTGGCAAGTCAATTGAAGAAAAAAACAGGTGTTGACTGAGTAGCCAAAAAGAGATATAGAGAGAGAATGAACTTAGTTCTGTTCAGAATGAACTAAGTTCATTTCTTTTTTAGGGTATATATAAGAATCAATTACGATAATAAAAAGAGAGTTGTGAAACGAACTAAAACGCGATCGTTTACTTCGATGACCGCTCCGCTACACTAAATGTATATTTTCGACAAAAAAATGTGAAATTTAATTCGAACAAAACCAAAAATTATATGCGTTATGACATCACAAATGTTTCAAAACTTTTTCAAACGTTTTCATTTGATTTTTTATTAAAAACAAAGTTTGCTGCAACTTACCCCTTTTTCTTAGTATGGTGAAAATCACATGTTTTTGTTAATTTAAAAATAACAGATGAAACCAATAATTTTTCTTGACTACGTCAATTTGATGTCCCATCAACCTTAAAACTTTTGATGTGCAAGTGGTATGATTATCTGTGGACGTTGAATTTTTAGAAGCCATTTTAGTTTGGAAGTGTCGCATGATGCCCCAGTCGATGGTAATTGAGGAAATTAAACAAGTCAGGAACACCGTAAAACGAAGGCAAACGCCTAAAAAAATTAAATCAACCAAATCAGCAACTTAAAAGGGCTCTTTTACTCCCGTGGCTAGAATAATCTTTAATTACGCGGGAAGCTCTGTGGCTGCCGTTCATCCATCCAGCGGAAACCTTGCTTTTCTCGTTGATTGTGAAAATGGGAATAGTATGTAAATAAGCGAATGGAATAACGAAAAATAAAGGCAACTTTTATTAACGATAATGGAGGGGAAAAGTTTTGCACCCTTTTCATGTGGATGTTTCTGGATTTTTTTTTTGCTTTGTTCATCCAGGTGAGCTGTTCCTTTTTACTTTTGCTGAACCGTCGGATTAATTACGATTGAAGATCGTCTTTTTTTTTTGTTGCTGTTTTTTCTCTGCCACCGGTATTTTCTTGCCGCAATTTCCCATTAAACTTTGTCGGTGTAAATTTGCTATTCCTTTTTTGTGTGCTTACACGGTCGAAATTTTTACTCCCCAAAAAAGATGAAATACGGGAAATGCATTCCTTGGAAAATAGTTTTCCAACGTTAAAGCTTTTCCATTTAGCGAAAAAAAAAGTTCAACTAAATGTACTCAAGGGTTCGGTTATCGTTAAAACGGAACACTCGTTGAATAGATGTTGGATTTTTTTTATTCATTTTTCATTCTCATTCATATTTCCTCACAACTCATGCACACAGGTCATCAAGTGCTAAAACGTTGTGCGGTCCATTGACGGGATGTCACAAAAAGTGGCTCCAGAGAGTGACCGAGAGAAAAATGTACAAACAGAATCAAGAAGAATACTGAGCGCCGAGTGTTATACGTATTTGGAATCGTCCTCACGAGATGGCACTTGGCCGGCTGACTGATGTTGGCTGTTTAGATGGAGGGAACGTCGCGAGGTAAGAATGCTTGAAGAGGAAAACATTTTGGTAGGACCAGTTCCCAGCCCTCAAAAGCTAAGGCGTGGCTGTGCACTGTTTATGTTCTGGTCAAGTCACGCCACAAAAGAGCAGTTCGGATAGAACGAGTGAGTGTCTGTCTAGGTTCGTTTTAGTACATCGTTTTGGCAGACGAATTGCTTCAGTCACTTTAGCGGGAAACGGAAATTGCTATCCGTTTAGAGGAAGAAGGGTTTGAATGTTCAGACATCTTTACTTGTGAAAAAAGTTTCAATTGGATAGTTTGAAGAAACAGTACATAATTGTTTCTTATTCTTAATATTTCCTTGATTCAGGCTGTCCCTTAGAAACATAGAAAAATGCTTTTTATGATGTATACAATTTGTAATAGATAAACATTTTAAAATTGCATCAATTTCACGTTTTTCTTACGAAACATATGTATGTAGGTCTCATAGGACGACAACGATCCATCATCGTTCGGTATTTAAGAGATTCAGATTTAAAATTATTTAAAAAAAAACACAAATACATACAGGATCTTAGTAAAACTTGATGTTCCCTCGAAGATTCTTTTACTTAACTCATAACGTACAACTTTCGAGGATATGATGGCTAGCATCTTACAAATGTTAAAACTACAAACTTTGTTGACTTAGAAAGCTTATTGATATTCGGAAGGAGGTATGAATATCCACTTGATGTGAGTGTTGATATAGGTTGCTGCCAAATCTTCCTGAAACTGGCCTATTTGTTGTTGAAGGATGTTGTCAGCCCCACGGAAGTTGATTCCGTTGTCCGAATGGATTTCCAGTGGTGCGCCTCGGCGAACAACAAAGCGCCGGATGCTCATAATGCAGGAATCTGTTGTAAGGCTGTGGGCTATTTCGACGTGGACGGCTCTGATCGTTAAGCAGGTAAATAGAGCCACCCATCGTTTCACCGAGCTCCTTCCTCTCTTTACCAAGATCGGACCAAACAAATCTAAGCCAACGTAGCTGAATGGTCGTACGAATGAGGCTAAACGAGCCTCGGGCAGTGGGCCCATCATTGGTACTTGGGGTTTGCATTTATATACCTTACAGTTCTGGCATTGACGAATAATTTTATGTATTGTAATTCTTATTTTCGATATGTGGAAGGACTGGCGAAGTTTGTTCACCACAGTTTCGAAATTGGCATGTAGAAATTTTCGATGATAGAAGTCGATGATCAGTTCCGTGATTCTGTGAGACGTAGGAAGAATAACTGGATATCGGACTGTTATTGCGACGTTTCTGGCTGCTCCATCTCGGCTATCTACTCTGAGAATGGAATTTTCATCTAAGAAGGAGTTTATATGGTGAAGATGACTGTGTCTTGGGAGACGATGCTGCCGGCTTGAATTCTCTGGTCGACTTCGTTGAAGTAGGGATGTTTCAGCAGGATACGATTGTTGTTGTGCCATCCAGAACAACGTGTTTTCAGCTGCTACCAATTCGTTTTGGTTGAGATGGATTCCTTCTGCTTCAGCGGGGATTAACTTAACTCGGCGATTTATGTAGCGATGCACGTATCCGAAATTTGGCGTGCCGTCTTCAACTCCTCCACGGTGTCGGTCGGCTGCCTTGGTTGTAGCCATTCGTACTCGTCTTCTTTGAGGAAAGCTGGACCACAAAACCAGGCGTTTTGAGATGTCAGTGGTGGGCCTTGTCCCCACTTGGTGGCGAGGTCGGTGACGTTTTGCTTCGATGGGATCCAACTCCGAGATGCTGAAGTTGGTGAGGATTTCGCCATGCCACGAATTGTGTATATCTCCGATGATCGGAGCGAGTCCAGGCCAACACAGTACTGGAGTCTGACCACAGAACGCATCGCTTTATGGTAAGAGTGTGCCCCTCTTCGACGACTTTCCTCAAACGAGAACCCATTACGGCTGCTTGAAGCTCTGTAACAGCCGACTAGCTCAACCGGACTGTTCTTCTCAGGATCGGCCTGACACTATCCAGGAAGAAGGCTCTCGACCTTAGGCACGAGTATAAAACAGCGGACTTGGGCAGTACAACAAATCAAAAGGGGGGTTTCGGATGGCGTGCACGAACACGGGTTTACATTTTAGGGTTTATTGGGTACATACATATTGGTGGAAGGTTAGGGATTTAGCCATGGGTGGTTGGTAGTGGCTTTAGATTGGAGAGTGAGAGGGCATACCTTCTATGACTAGCGTGGTCTTGGGTGATGGATGCCCACGTGGTGGTGCCTACTGCGATGACCTTCCGGCGGGAGCTCGTACCGGTCCTATACGAGCTTTAGCAGGGTCGACTCGAGCTGCAGCAGATCCCGTGGTGATGTTGAAGCTGGACCCGGCGACGGCTAAACGGAACCGGATTTATCTCGGACCTGCTTCGGATCGCACGATTACCCGGAGCGGAAGTCAAAACCGGAAATACCCGGGATCGGGCGGATGTCACTGGGGCTGCTACCTTGACCAACGTCCACAAAGCCCTCCTCTTAATCGACTCGGGCGGATTTGGTTGGTTTCCTGATAGGCTTGACCGGAAGATGACCCACGTGCTTCCTCGATTTTGGAAAGGTTGTCGGACCAACTGGCGGAATGCGTCCGATCTCGATCGTGGTCTCGTCAGAACTCCCCGAACCTTCGATTCGTTTCCCGTTCTTTTTCTTCATCCCTCTCTCTCCTCGTTCTCCAGTGTTGCCAAAATGAGTCGGGCAACAATAGTTTTTCCAAACCGACCCATGCAGCCAAAAGGAAGGGTAGGAATGTGGGGGTTTTACACTGAGAAAATATTACTCTACATAATGCATGCCAAAAGTACCTTTTGTTACGCTGTTTCGTAACAGCTCCAGGCGTGGAATGGACCAATTTTTGCTGCAACTAGTGCACACGCGTACCCCCCGGCATTATTTGGAACACGGAAGTATCCTACGGCAGCGCAAGCATCTTCGCTGGCATCCACAAAGATGTGGAGTTGTACATCGTCGTAGTCGACATTGTTGAAGTAGCATCGAGGGATCTGCAGATCATCAATGAGTGGAAATCCTTCAATCCAGCGCAACCACTTCTCGTATTCTTGGTCTCCCACGGTTTCATCACACTGAGTAGAATGTTTCCATGTAGAACGAACGCTGCGAGCAATCCCAATGGATCGAAGAACAACATTAGACAGCGCAGTGCTTCACGCTTCGTTGGTTTACGTGTCGACGACACTAATTCTTGCAGTTCCGGTGCTAGGGTTGTAGAATAACCTTAAACGTGTTCGTGTGGCAGCCAGTGCATTCCGTGCACCCTTTCTATAGTTAAATTCGTCTCTAGTTTGAGAGGCTTGGGTTCAGAAGTATCTTTCTCACCAAAAGCATCCAAAACGGCTATGCGGTTTGACCTCCAATCTCTGATATTGAAACCGCCTGCAGCGTGTATCGATTTGATGTCTGTGGCTACTTCCACAGCCTCGTCTATGGTGATGAAACTATCGGCATAGTCGTCTACGTAATGGCCTTTGATTATTCCTTCAACAACCACGCGTGAACTGTTGTTTTTGAATTCTTGGGCGTTCCTGTTTTTCACGTATTTCGCTGACGCTGGTGAACACGCTGAACCGAACGTAGCGACGTCCATCACGTAGATTTCAGGTTGACTGCTTCCTTCCGGCTTCTCAAGAAATCTCTGCGCTTGTCTATCGCGTTTGTTGATACGGATTTGGTAAAACATTTCCGCGATGTCCCCGGAAACGGCCACCGGGAACTGGCGGAAGCGGAAAAGTACCCAGAGAAGAGGAGCTAGCTCGTCAGGTCCTTTGAGCAGCATGGTGTTGAGTGAAATACCGTCTACTGTCGCTGATGTATCCCATATCATTCGCACTTTCCCGGGATTCTTCGGGTTTACCACTACACCTAGCGGTAGGTACCACACTCGTCTAGGGTCGGAATTCCCTAATTCGGCCTCGGTAATTCGATGTGCGTAGCCCTTGGCTTGGTAGCTCTCCATCTGCTTCGTAAGGTTCAGCCGCAACTCCGGATTCCGAATCATCTTCTTCTCCAGGCATTCATATCGTTTGAAGGCCATCGGATAACTGTCAATGAATTAAAGCTGATCGTATTTCCACAGCAGACCTGTCTCGAAACGTTCTCCTTGCCTATGTGTTGATTAATCCAAAAATTGACGCGCTCTTGTATCTGCGTCCGATTCGAGTTTGGTAGTGGCATGAATCCCCATATCTTCGAGCTCAAAATATTGTCACACAACTTTGTGAAGAGAATCATCCTGCGAACAGCTACACGCGTGATAGTTCACCTGCACCGGTGTGTGCTCCGATGACATGCCTCCATAGATACACCAACCCAACTTTGTTTTCGCTGCCATAGGCTCGTGCGCACGACCTTGCTTGAACCGTAGCGGAACGGTCATATGTAGGTTGTTGACACCAATCAGGATCCTGGGCATTGCATCGGTATAGCTATCAATCGGAAGTCCTTTTAAGTGTGGATAGTCTCGTACCAAACTGACGTAGTCCAGTGATTGGGTGGCGAGGTCAAGGTTGTTCACCGTACGCGCATCTTTCAGGCGTATTTTATTTTTTCTCGGACCAGAAACCTTTAACTCGACCAGCTTAGAACCGTGTTCGGTGCGCGTCATATCCCCTGTCCATTGAAGGCACAACACTTGTGGAATACCTTCTACTCCGAGCTCTTTTACCAACGAGTCTTTGACTAGCGTAGTCGACGACCCTTCGTCGACGAAAGCGAAAGTATCCACAGCATTTCCGTTCCCGTAAACGGTAATCGGAAGAATCATGAACATGAAAGTCAGTTCCGGACTACGATGGATATTACTACTGCCACTTGCTTGTATGGCCGGAACAGATGGTGTTGTAGGCGGTGCTGCGGAGCTGGCGGGGTTCTTCGTCGTTGCTCTGTTTGCATCTTCTGTGCCGGAACCGGATTGTCGCGGATTTGAAGGGGTTTTTGTACGTCCAGAGTGTAGAAGCGGATGATGGCGTACAACCGTTGACCCCACACCTACCGCTGATGCGACAGGATCGCCTTCCATGATAGTTCGAACAGTTGCGACAGACTCCTTGTTACCCCACAAATTCCCACCGCTCGTCGACGCTGAACGCTTTAAACTTACTACACTCTTTGAGCGGAAGCTGGTTTTGAAAACAGGCTGGGCAGAGTTTTTCTACCGGCGTTTGATTCTCCTCAGCGGCTTCTAGGTGCACGTTTAGCGAACCACGTTTGGGCTTCGGTTTATCCTCTCTCGAAACTGCTCCCTGGTACACGGCCACACAACTCGCTGTCTTCGCTATTCTGGATACAAACCGTGCGAATGTTTTCAGGTCCACTGGATCTTCACTTTCAATATATTCCACCCATTGGTATTGATATTCGGAAGGGAAACGGTTTACCAACTCATTCAACAAAGACGGATTTGACAGGTGAGTTTGTTGATTGGCGGCCTCCAAATAACCGCAAAGGCTTTGAACCGCAATCCCAAAATCGATAAACGATGCAAGCTTCTCCGCTCTCGGTGCAAGAACGGAAAGCACTTTGTCCAGTAGGGTATTGATGAGAAGTTCTGGATGCCCATAAAGAAAGCGGAGTGTTTCCATAATGAATGGAACCGATTCTGGAATGTGAAGTCGGCTGCGAACAGATTCCAGGGCAGAACCCTTTAAACAACGTTACCGTCTACCGAGGTTCTCAACCGGGCTATAGCCGCAAGCTAAGGTAGAGTTTGTGAAACTGCTGATAAACAACGGCCAATCATTGGGATTGCCATCGAAAGTTGGAAGGTCTCGAGGAAACACTTGTCGAGCTAATAGTTGAGAGGAGGTGGGTTGATAGGTGTTACGAAAATGGGTGCAATCCGGAAGTTCGTTTGGACCTAAGCCAAGTTGTGTGATAAGACTGCGAGGTGGTCTATATTGCTGTCTCTATTGTGGCCAGAATTGTGAGAAGCATAATATGTGGGAATTTGGGCATAATTGGTTGCATGATCATAATTATCAGGGGCAGTGTTGATTGGAGCATTGTGGAATATTTTGTCGGATGGGCAATATTTGGTGGCAAATATATTTGGCTTTTCAGAACGGTTATAATTTTAATGTTAACAAATTGATAGGAACTTACAAATTCAGTGCGCAAATTAACCTTTCACGCCCGAACAACTTCTATGATTGTGTGTTTGTTGTATGTGTTTGTTTGCTGTAACTACATGTAATTAGGTTTTAAAATAATTTAATATTAAATTTTGAACCTACTCATACCAAGTATAACTAGTTCCATTGTTATGTAGCAAACAATTTAGTATTTTAAATAGTGGATGATTTATCTAGAAAATGGACGGTTTGTAGTTATTTTCCTGCAACTAAGTTAGGTTAGGTTAGCTAGAAATTGTGTTTAGTCTTAGTAGTAAATTTGTACCTGAGCTTGTCCGTTTCAACAGAACTTTGCCGTACTAAACAAACCGCACTATTAGTTTTAAGATCTTCGCAATTGTGTCCCAAGAAACTTAGTATTTAAATTGAAATTACTGTAATTTCGCACTCGTAATGCTCGACAACAGGTTCTTTCCAGATGACACGAATAAAAGAGACAGAGAAATACGCCGAGCCGGATTAGCTGTCAGATGACTCGCCAGTGAACTGCATTTCTCCGCGACGCCTTACTTATCCAGTGTTGCTGTTCTTAACAAGTGAACAAACAGTTAAAACAATTTTTTGAGCATTAAATCAGCCCAAAAGATCTACTGTTCATTTTATTTTATTTCAATTCATCCAATTTAATTTCATTTTCAGTCAAAGTGTCTGAAAGTATAAGTGAGCGCCGATGTGGACTAGTGGCGCAAGTCTGGTTTTGGTATGCCAGGCATACTGGGTTCGATTCCCGGTATCGGCAAGAAAACTTTTGGGTTCGAATCCCATAAGTGGCCGACAGGTTAGATGTGTTTCCTCATATAACTGACTACATAATAAGAATGTTCAATCAGTTGCCAGCTGGCCAGGTATTTACACGGATGCCGGAATACCTGTGAGTAAACAAGCCCACCTGATTGATTTGTTCTTCCAAAATAAACCTACATCAACACAATACATTCATCCATAACAGTTCATACGAAGCCATGGAGCCCGAATATAGTACACGCGTTGCATTGGGGATTTGTCGAACTTACTAATTTACAAATGCATGTGAGCACATACTTAGGCAGAAACTGCGGTGAATTCGTGCACCCATGGTGGATAACCGACATACAAAGTACCTGAAAGTATCAGTGTTTTCGGTCTTCTGCTATTCTCGGTTGTATTCGGCTGCTAGGCGCGTATTGAATACACAGCGGTGCGTATTGGCAATACAGTTTTGTTTTGTTGTTTTCAACGTGTTTTTTAAAATCAAGTTTTTAAAGCAACTAAATGAATTTGTGTAAGAAAAAATCATAAGCATTTGTAGAAAACATTTTTCTTCAACGAGTACACTTTTTTTTCACTCAAAACGTACGTAGAATACCGATGAAGCATGTTCCCCTATCTACTGCAACACGAGATCAGGAAACCTCAAATCGTTTAAGGACCATTTTTTTATTTTTAGGCAGTTAAGCCAAAGTCCAGCCTGGAATAAAAGTTCCACAAGGTCCGAAACTGAAGGTTTAGCTGTTCCCCAAGTCCTTCGAATATTGTTCCCCAAGTTTCCTGAATAAAAACGAAAACCCTTGAAAATATAAACTCTAAATATCAGTGTGTTTTTTTTTTCAAACTAAAGAAGAAATCTCAATCCAAAATGGGTTTGTGTGATGTTGAGCATATTAAGACTTTTTGAGAATTTAATCAGGTTGTTGGATTCATAATTTATAGACTAAAACTAGTTCAAGTTACGGAATCGATATTTTATCAGCTTGAGGGTTTTCTTCAATTCAGTGAAGCCATGAGAAACCGTTGAATTCCCTGCATCTATCATAGCTGATGTGGAAACTTTGAATTGATAAGTTAGTGTTTTAAAATGTAGGTTCTGAATATTTTAAATGTTTTTGGAATAATTAAATTGATGTTCTCATATTGGTCGGAAGTTCAAGCTTACAATTATTGACAAAATTATGTTAGTAAATCTTTTGGAACAACACAGTTAAATCGATCATTCGATCGCGATGACACGATGGATAATCCCGCTTAAAGCTTAGTTCTTTTAGAAATGGGACACTTTCTTTTGCTAATAGCTCGTTTACTAGTAATCGGACACTCAAAATTTTGACAGCATTTTGTTGCCTGTAAAAAGTACTATCCGACCTATTTTTTTCAAAATTTAAAATTTACGCGTTTTTGAGATATTTACGATGCAAGAGAAAAAGGAAAAAATAATTTTGCACAGTTTCATTCAAAACTCATCTTGATAATGTAGCCGAAAAAACTGTTAATTATTCAAAGAACTACTGTGTGTGAGTGGTGGAAAAGTATGGAAATACTGTCAAAAATGTCCACAAAGTTCAAATCAACCATTGGAGTGAAGCATATGATCGATAACTTCGGCTAAGGGTCATCAGGGAAGTCAAGTCTCATACCAGCATTTTTAATTTTCAATAAGCGAAAAACTAAGGGTAGATCGCTAAAATATAAAAAAAAAAATTCCGATAAACTGAAAGTGTTGCTTCTTAATGAGTCATTCAAACCTAACCTCAAACAAAATTTTTTTGCTAGATCCACAGCTCGTATGCTGTATATCTGGTTCCGAGGCTATGGGACAGATGATTTCTGATGATCGACAAAACTTATGAAATACCCTATTTTAAACAAATTCAAGCGTTTGAATCCTATAACACGTCTGCTCGTGCGAAGGTCCCGAGTATATTAAAGTATGTATTTGCTTATTATTTTGTATAAAATATAATGATTTGCCAAAATTCAGCTCCTGTGGAAAAAAACAACAATTTTCAAAACGAAAACTATGGTTTTCACTCTTTTCAAAATCCTAAAAAGAGTTATCTTTTATGTACCCTTCGCAACCTATTATCTATACTAACCGATTATACTTTAAGTTCAATCTCCTCATGGTTTTACTTCGTTATTGCCAGATTTTGCCAGCAGAAATTCCATTAAAAACGCTCAAAAAGTGACTCAAAAATAATCAAATGTGTTAATTTCGAAACAGCTGTATCCACTAAAGTGGCCTCAGTTTCTTTTAAAAGAGAAGTATTGGTCCAAAAAGTATCAGAAGTTGAAGGAGGGGGATGTAGCCACCTAAAATACAGATTAGACGCAGTATTAGTTTGAAAAACTGATCATTATCATGACTGAAAAAAGTGTGCGCTGGCCGATGGGAGGTACCAAGAATAAAGTAGAAGTTATACTAACAAAAAAACGATAAATATTTTTTTTCAAATTTTTTCATGAATAATCATAAAATTACCTTCATTTCCTTCATAGAAAGTATTTAGATCAAATGAAAGGTTTTTGAGATACACGCATTCGTAACTGTCCCATTTCTAAAAGAACTAAGCTTTAAATGACTAAACCGCTAAACTCTAATCATCATCCCCCTCGTAGTTATTCAGTTGAGCAGCTGATAACAATTACGCGAAGCAGCGATAATAACT